>NC_143032.1:86802500-86915000 GCF_057628025.1 Oncorhynchus mykiss | reverse complement strand
GGATATACTGCTTCCCAGAGACCAGGCCCAAATCTCCATAATTCAAGTGATGAAAAGACGGAAATACAGTGGGCGGAAGTCTCGGTGCCTTGTGAGAATTTGTCGGTGAGTAAACCACCCTCTGTATTATTGGCCAACGTACAATCATTGGAAAACAAACTGGATGATCTACGATTAAGACTATCCTTTCAGATCCCGGGTGGCTAGCCATATCTTCTGCCCGAGACGATACTGGGAATCCAGCCAACAAAGTATTTTCGGTGAAAGCATAAGAAGCTATTATCTGATGATAGCACAGCAGTAAATAAAGAGAGTAGCATATTTCAACCCTGCAGGCGCTACACAAAACGCAGAAATAAAATATAAAACATGCCTTACCTTTGGCAAGCTTCTTTTGTTGGCACTCCAATATGTCCCATAAACATCACAATTGGTGCTTTTGTTAGATTAATTCCGTCCATATATATCCAACATTTCAAACTACTTTTGTAATACAACTTTAGGTATTTTTAAACGTTAAATATCGATCAAATTGAAGACGGGTCTATCTGTTTTCAATACAGGACAAGAGGAAACTAACGCTACTTTGTTACCCATTTCCTAGATAGCCGTACTTCTTCATTGCACAAAGGAATAACCTCAACCAAATTCCAAAGACTGGTGACATCCAGTAAAGCGGTAGGAACTGAAAACATGTGCCTAAGAAATATCGTTTTCCAATGAGAACTCACTGAACAGACAGAGACCTCAAAAAAATAAAAATAAAAATCTGAACGGTTAGTCCTCGGGGTTTTGCCTGCTACATAAGTTCTGTTATACTGACAGACATGATTCAAACAGTTTTAGAAACTTCAGAGTGTTTTCTATCCAAATCTACTAATAATATGCATATCTTATATTCTTGGCATGAGTAGCAGTAAGTTGAAATTGGGCACGCTATTTATCCAAAAGTGAAAATGCTGCCCCCTATACCTTAAGAAGTTAACCTCCTCTGAGACGCCGTGCAGGAACATGTTGAACAGTGCTTCCGGATTCCACACATTCTCCGCTGTACGGAAATCCACCACCAGTCGGCCACAGTTTAGGCGTATTGCCGCATTGCTTCTGGGCAGCTTCTCCTTCAGAGAACAGGGCATCAAAGACCTTCCTCACCTCTCCCACAAACCCCTCCAGGCTATGCTCATATGGCCAGCTGCTGTTCCCATACAGAGGTAGCCCAGGTGAGAGCCCTTCCATACATCAGCGTGATGAGGTAGGCTATTTTGGAGCGATCCGAGGGGAAGGAGGAGGGCCGAAGCTCGAAAATGAGGGCACACATGTGGAATCAAGTGTGTGCAAAGCTGTCATCAAGGCAAAGAAAGGGTGGCTACTTTGAAGAATCTAAAATCTATGTTGATTTGTTCAACACTTTTTGGTTACTACATGAATCCATGTATGTGTTATCTCATAGTTGTTATGTTTTCACTATTATTCTACAATGTAAAAAATAATAAAATAAAGAAAAAAACCTGAATGAGTAGGTGTGTCTAAACTTTTGACAGGTACTGTATATTTTCCGCATGTAAAGGAGTTGAGTTGTCTGTAACCTCCTCACTGGCGGTTCCTTTTTAAAGAAACTAAACACGCTTCTCTGCTTCTCTGTTCAAATCTGAGCAACAGATGGAATGGAATGTAAGTCTTATTCAGTACATTCAGTTTGTTGCTTGCTTTACAAAGGCTACCAACTTTGCAAGCAGGCATGCAAGCTAAGATAGATAAGATAGCTACTTTAACTTGATAGTCTAGTAAAAGATCCAAATCCAGCCTTAGTCTAATTAAGGCTCTAAATCCCCATTAGTCTAGTATTGGATCTAAATCCCCATTAGTCTAGTATAGGATCTAAATCCCCTTTAGTCTAGTAATGGATATAAATCCCCATTAGTCTAGTATTGGATCTAAATCCCCATTAGTCTAGTATTGGATCTAAATCGCCATTAGTCTAATATAGGATCTAAATCCTCATTAGTCTATTATTGGATTTAAATCCTCATTAGTCTAGTATAGGATCTAAATCTCCTTTAGTCTAGTATATAATCTAAATCCCCTTTAGTCTAGTAAAGGATATAAATCCCTTTTAGTCTAGGATCTAAATCCCCTTTAGTCTAGGAAATGATATAAATCCCCTTTAGTCTAGTAAATGATATAAATCCCAGTGGTTAGTGATGGTTGCAGATCAGCTGTGCGAGTGATTTTAAGCATATTGATCTTTTAAGCAGAGATGATCTGGTGTTAGTACATTGGCCGTTGCAATGGGCCCGTTTAGTTTACTTGACTATGAAGTTCCCAAGATTGATACTGACTCAGTCCCCCATAGCTCACTGTAGTTGAAACTTGGTTAAAATATGTTTTACTTTTTGCATTGTTTGCTTAGCTTTTGCATTGTTTGCTCTGTTGTGTTGCTCTGTTGCCGCAGCTGCCGTTGACCTTGTTATCTAACCAATCCATCACATTACCAGTAATTATTGTTATTTGTTTGTTTTCTGTGTGTGTGTTTGATGTTATGCAGAGCACCCCATATCTGCAGCTGCAACCCTCCTTTTTGACAAAGAAAACTTTGCACCAATTATTAGGTTTATTTCTTATCTATGCTTATACTATAGCATCGGCCTATCCGTGACTGTAGAATAACTTGTTAATTATGCACGAAGCGAGTTCATTGGTTCAACGCGTTGATCCTCTGTCCTCTCTGCAGTTGATCGTTTGGAGAGAGGGAATGAGGAGGAATGAGCCAATGTTCCCAAAACTCCACCCCCAGAGTCCCGCCCATAGCCCGACGACATTTACAACAGGCGGCTGGCCAATAGAAAAGAAAGCTGCTGAAGTTCGGCAGCGAGGGCCAACAGGGGAGGGGAGGGGAGGGGAGGGGAGGGGGGGGGGGGGTAGAGAAAGACAAACGGAGCAAGAGAGAGAGAGAGAGATCACTTTGGGAGAAGCAGAGTTTCTGTTTTCCTCTGATACTTGTTTGTGTTCCTATGTATACGTAATTACCGATGATCAGCGCTGTCTCGTGGACTTACAGTCTCTGCGGAGTAATAGCTCCTTATAGCCTATGGACGGACTCATTGAGCGCTCAGCTCTGTCCACGGAGAGGAGAGAGGGGACGGGAAGCGGCTGCTAGAATAGTGGAAGACGAGAACAGGAAAGCACAGGAGCTGAGGCAGCCGAGGGGTTCCACTACAAATACTGGAATGGAATAAACCAATGGGTAACCAACAGTTGTGTGCTTTTTGTTCAAAAACTGTTTGTTTTCATTTTATTTGGGCACTTATGGATAACTTTCTTCCAACCACTTTTGTCAGAGTTTTTAAACAGAGCAGTGAAGCTACTTCAGAACGGGATCTGTACAGCAGTCTGCTCTGCTCTTTACACACTACCTATCTTGAAATGTTGATATTTTATGTCTAGTGCAGTCTTTGGAAGTATGAAATACGTAGGGATGAAGCTGATGTAATTTTATCCTTTCAGTCACAGCCATCACTAAAATGGCCAGTTTTGAGGCTTTGGCTCACAGCTCCCGCATGTTGGTGTGGCCTGTCGGTTGTGTGTTTTTGTTTTTGGGCTGCTTATCGGTGGCATCCTCCTCCCACAGCCGCAGGTTAATCTGCTGGCAGGCCATCATGAACTGTCAGACAGAGCCTGGGTGCCATTACGCATATGGACAGTACATGCAGGCGTGCGCTGCTGTTCTGAGAGGGGACAGGAAGAGGTGTCCCAGTCACTGCATCTCCTCTCTGGTGCAGCTCAACCTGACGAAGAACGGGCCTGCGCTTGAGGACTGCAGCTGTGCTTCGGACCCCATCTGCCGGAACACCAAGCGGGCCATCGAGCCGTGCCTCCCCAGGACTAGCAACATGGGCTGCACCGAGGCCCGGATGCAGTGTGAAAGAGACCAGCCGTGCAGCTCTGCCATGCGAGACTATTTAATCTACTGCGGGAAGCTTTTCAGCGGGGCAACTTGCACGAATGCTTGTCGGAATGTGATTGCAGACATGCGCAAAATACCAAAAGCGGAGCTGTTGGATTCGTGCGTGTGCGACGGGACCGAGAGGACCATCTGCGAGTATGTCAAGATTAGCATGAAGAACCTGTGCTTCGAAGCTCCTGTGACGACGGAGGACGGCAGCGGGTCAGAGGACTACGAGGAAGATGATGGGGACTTCCCGGTGTCAGAACCAGAGTTCGTGGGGAGGAGCACCGGTTCAGGTGGCTCTGCTGTGGGAACCTGTGGTGTTGTGACAACGGTGACTGCATCTGTCCTGATTCTACTAGTGCCTCTTCTTTAAACTCTCCTCATAGTAAAACATATATATATATATATCAGACTGTTGTTCAGATAAACACATTGATGGCCTTACAAACTCAGACTGTTGTTCAGACAAAGTTGAAACTCTTGCCTTTCCAAACGGACGCCAGTCAGTCTGGCCCAATGCTATTGAAGGAAGAAGCTACTACTCCGAAGAACAGAAAATGTAATATTTGTTACATATCCAAACATGCTTTTTTAAAGTATGACTTTTTTCTGTACTGAAATATATCGAATCCAGTTAGTATTTTCTATGCAAATATTATATTCAATAACATTATGGAACCTTGTTGTATTACTGGCCTGAAGAAAAATGTCCTTTATTTTAAAAAACAATCAGAAATGGAAACATGGACATCAGGCCTGCTGTAGTCCATGTATATACTATATGTCACATCAGGCCTGCTGTAGTCCATGTATATACTACATGTCACATCAGGCCTGCTGTAGTCCATGTATATACTACATGTCACATCAGGCCTGCTGTAGTCCATGTATATACTATATGTCACATCAGGCCTGCTGTAGTCCATTTATATACTACATGTCACATCAGGCCTGCTGTAGTCCATGTATATACTATATGTCACATCAGGCCTGCTGTAGTCCATGTATATACTATATGTCACATCAGGCCTGTTGTAGTCCATGTATATACTATATGTCACATCAGGCCTGCTGTAGTCCATGTATATACTATATGTCACATCAGGCCTGCTGTAGTCCATGTATATACTACATGTCACATCAGGCCTGCTGTAGTCCATTTATATACTACATGTCACATCAGGCCTGCTGTAGTCCATGTATATACTATATGTCACATCAGGCCTGCTGTAGTCCATGTATATACTATATGTCACATCAGGCCTGCTGTAGTCCATTTATATACTATATGTCACATCAGGCCTGCTGTAGTCCATGTATATACTATATGTCACATCAGGCCTGCTGTAGTCCATGTATATACTATATGTCACATCAGGCCTGCTGTAGTCCATTTATATACTACATGTCACATCAGGCCTGCTGTAGTCCATTTATATACTACATGTCACATCATTCCTGCTGTAGTCCATGTATATACTATATGTCACATCAGGCCTGCTGTAGTCCATGTATATACTATATGTCACATCAGGCCTGCTGTAGTCCATGTATATACTATATGTCACATCAGGCCTGCTGTAGTCCATTTATATACTACATGTCACATCAGGCCTGCTGTAGTCCATTTATATACTACATGTCACATCATTCCTGCTGTAGTCCATGTATATACTATATGTCACATCAGGCCTGCTGTAGTCCATGTATATACTATATGTCACATCAGGCCTGCTGTAGTCCATGTATATACTATATGTCACATCAGGCCTGCTGTAGTCCATGTATATACTACATGTCACATCAGGCCTGCTGTAGTCCATTTATATACTACATGTCACATCAGGCCTGCTGTAGTCCATGTATATACTATATGTCACGTCAGGCCTGCTGTAGTCCATGTATATACTACATGTCACATCAGGCCTGCTGTAGTCCATTTATATACTACATGTCACATCAGGCCTGCTGTAGTCCATGTATATACTATATGTCACATCAGGCCTGCTGTAGTCCATGTATATACTATATGTCACATCAGGCCTGCTGTAGTCCATTTATATACTATATGTCACATCAGGCCTGCTGTAGTCCATGTATATACTATATGTCACATCAGGCCTGCTGTAGTCCATGTATATACTATATGTCACATCAGGCCTGCTGTAGTCCATTTATATACTACATGTCACATCAGGCCTGCTGTAGTCCATTTATATACTACATGTCACATCATTCCTGCTGTAGTCCATGTATATACTATATGTCACATCAGGCCTGCTGTAGTCCATGTATATACTATATGTCACATCAGGCCTGCTGTAGTCCATGTATATACTATATGTCACATCAGGCCTGCTGTAGTCCATGTATATACTACATGTCACATCAGGCCTGCTGTAGTCCATTTATATACTACATGTCACATCAGGCCTGCTGTAGTCCATTTATATACCACATGTCACATCAGGCCTGCTGTAGTCCATGTATATACTACATGTCACATCAGGCCTGCTGTAGTCCATGTATATACTACATGTCACATCAGGCCTGCTGTAGTCCATGTATATACTACATGTCACATCAGGCCTGCTGTAGTCCATGTATATACTACATGTCAACAGATGCGGTTCTATTTTGTTACACAGAGATTAAACGATGCAAGGTTTTTATAAAAAACAGTTCACTGCCTATATTTTAATATTTTAACATAACATCATTGATATAGGGTGACAGATGGCCGTCTCTGTGTATTTAATGAAACTATATGGTGGACTTGTACATATTGTATATTGGTAAATAAATGCATTTTTTTAAGTAATTTATTAATCCCATATCCCCCTGGGGACAGACGTCAATTCAACGTCTATTCCACGTTGGTTCAATGTTGTTATAACAATGTTGATTCAACCAGTGTGAGCCTAGTGGGATGTGTCAATGTCACATCCAAACTTTCAATATAAATGTTGAATAAATATGATTCCTGTCAAAAACATAAGGAAAAAGGTTCAGGATTTAAAGGAAGTAAGTGCTGTGTTGTTTTGTCTCTTTAAGACACCTGAATAGTGTATTAAAGCCTATCAATCCAGAGAAGATTAGATTGTTATAAGAATATGTATTCGCTGCTTAGAAAAACCCTCTAATTCCACTGTAAGACTGACTGGCTCGGTGATGTAGGCGACCCATATTATGTCATGTGTTACTGTTGTTCTGTTTGTTCATTCACCCTAACGTTACTGTTGTTCTGTTTGTTCATTCACCCTAACGTTACTGTTGTTCTGTTTGTTCATTCACCCTAACGTTACTGTTGTTCTGTTTGTTCATTCACCCTAACGTTACTGTTGTTCTGTTTGTTCATTCACCCTAACGTTACTGTTGTTCTGTTTGTTCATTCACCCTAACGTTACTGTTGTTCTGTTTGTTCATTCACCCTAACGTTACTGTTGTTCTGTTTGTTCATTCACCCTAATGTGACTGTTGTTCTGTTTGTTCATTCACCCTAATGTGACTGTTGTTCTGTTTGTTCATTCACCCTAATGTGACTGTTGACAAACTGCTTTTCTGTTATATTGACTCACTATTTTGGAAAACATGGATATGGGTTATTAGTTATTTACTAATCTTTTTGACCGTTCGATATAAAACACAAATAACCCACGCAGCCTGGATTGTATCTTGTAGCATTGAAACAGGGCTACTGTTACGTCAGGAGGAGCTTGGAGCGTTGCTGCTGCTCTCGCTTTCTAAATAGTCCTGTTTACCAGAAGGAATAAACATTGACATTTGGGTGTCTTTCAAAAAGCAACACAAAAGGAGCGTTTTGTCCTGTTTTGGGGGTTAAAGATTTGACTTGCTTCCAGATAGACCTGTTTATTTATCTACTGATCGTTCTCTCCAATCAAAGGCCTTGAGCTGCGCGACCATCCCAAACAACAACCCAGCTGCGGGCCATGCCAAGTTAACCAGATATGGAACAAACTCAAGTTTTGCAGACGACACTTTCAGGAAATAGTCTTTTAGTTTAAATTCACTGGTTGCAGTTTTTTTTCCCTCATATCTACACAAGGTTAATTTATCTTTATATAGAATAGCTATAGGCCTTTACAATGCACTACGTCTAATACAACCGGTCATGTAGAATTGTTTTCAGGCTGACAGAGTTGGGAAAGGAGTGTTGTCAGACTTCTGCAGAGGTCTTCTTTATGCTGCAAGTCAGTAATTGAATGAAGCAGTGACTCAGTTTAACTGGTTAAATGAAGCCGTGACTCAGTTTAACTGGCTGAATGAAGTAGTGACTCAGTTTAACTGGTTGAATGAAGCAGTGACTCAGTTTAACTGGTTAAATGAAGCCGTGACTCAGTTTACCTGGCTGAATGAAGTAGTGACTCAGTTTAACTGGCTGAATGAAGCAGTGACTCAGTTTAACTGGTTGAATGAAGCAGTGACTCAGTTTAACTGGTTGAGTGAAGCAGTGACTCAGTTTAACTGGTTGAATGAAGCAGTGACTCAGTTTAACTGGTTGAGTGAAGCAGTGACTCAGTTTAACTGGTTGAATGAAGCAGTGACTCAGTTTAACTGGCTGAATGAAGCAGTGACTCAGTTTAACTGGCTGAATGAAGCAGTGACTCAGTTTAACTGGCTGAATGAAGCAGTGACTCAGTTTAACTGGCTGACTCAGTTTAACTGGCTGAATGAAGCAGTGACTCAGTTTAACTGGTTGAATGAAGCAGTGACTCAGTTTAACTGGCTGAATGAAGCAGTGACTCAGTTTATTAACTGACTTTTGTCAAACACACCCCTCACCTCACCCCTCACCTCACCCCCCTCCTCACCCCCTCCTCACCCCTCACCCCTCACCTCACCCCACTCCTCACCCCTCACCTCACCTCACCCCTCACCTCACCCCCCTCCTCACCCCTCACCTCACCCCCCTCCTCACCCCTCACCTCACCCCTCACCTCACCCCCCCTCACCCCTCACCCCTCACCTCACCCCTCACCTCACCCCCCCTCACCCCTCACCCCCCTCCTCACCCCTCACCTCACCCCTCACCTCACCCCTCCCCAAATATAGACTGAAGTTTCAGATGAATATAAACACAAACATTTCTTCATAATATGTAGGCCTACATTATTATTTGAATTAATGCTCAACATTTGAAAATGGTTTCCCCCAAAATATTAAATATTATAATATATATGCAAATATTTGTTTTAATATTAGTAATACAGTGAGGTCGATGTTCATGTTTGGGAGATGTTCATTTTTTGTAGATTCCGTTGCGTTTTATTTTCTATTGAAATGATTTGAGGATTCGAAAGATGCCTGTTGACACGAAGCACCAGAGTCACCGCAAAGTTAATTTGTTTATTTGTTTGTTTATTTCTTAGCATTTGGCATAACATCTCTCTGACTAGAGTAGGATAGATTTCACAACATCTCTCTGACTAGAGTATGATAGATTTCATAACATCTCTCTGACTAGAGTAGGATATTCATAACATCTCTCTGACTAGAGTAAGATCGATTTCATAACATCTCTCTGACTAGAGTAGGATAGATTTCATAACATCTCTCTGACTAGAGTAAGATCGATTTCACAGCCTCTCTCTGACTAGAGTAGGATAGATTTCATAACATCTCTCTAACTAGAGTAGGATACATTTCTCCTCTTGGAACAGTTTAAAGAAAGTGTTACGCCTATTACCTCTGTCTCTGCTCGGGGGAACAAAAGAGAACAGAACGTCAGTGATTGCTGCAAAAAGTTTTATTCGAACGGGACAAGGGCCCTTGGTCTGGAAAGCTAGATGGAGGAGAAGTCGAGTGTCACTATTGTCATGGTAATGTTAAGCACAGCTCCAAAATACCCCAACACTTCATTTTCTCAGCCTCGTTCTACACAGAGAAGCTGTGGGGAAGCATGTGGTAAAGATCTGTTGTAGCTGGATCTCCTCTCCTCTCCTCTCCTCTCCTCTCCTCTCCTCTCCTCTCCTCTCACGGCTGGAGGGAATACTCCAGCTCGGCCCTCTCTCTCTCTTTCTTTTTCTTTCTCTCTTCATTTATCCAGTAAGTTACAACACTGTGAAAAGGCCCAGCATGCGACGGTCTATAATGTGGACTGTATCAATGGATGTTGAAAAAATTCTCACTAAACTACTTTTCATAAAACATCCCTACAGAGTAATGAATAACAAGTATTTGATCAATACAGTAGGCCTACCGCTACAGTGCATTCGGAAAGTATTCAGACCTTTTACATTTTCGCTTTGTCATTGTGTGGTATTGTGATGTCATTGTGTGGTATTGTGATGTCATTGTGGGGTATTGTGATGTCATCATGGGGTATTGTGATGTCATCGTGGGGTATTGTGATGTCATCGTGGGGTATTGTGTGTAGATTGATAAGGATTTTTAAAAAATGTAATACATTTTAGAGGCTGTAATGTAATAAAATTTGGAAAAACAGGATTTTAGAACATTTTGCAAATGTATTACAAATAAATGACAAATAAATAAAACAGAAACGTAGAGCTCCGAGAAAGGATTATGTCAAGGCATAGACTTGTCAAGACTCTTCCGAGAGCTGGCTACCGGGCCAAACTTAGCGATCGGGAAGAATCAAATCAAATCTAATTTTATTGGTCACATACACATGGTTAGCAGATGTTATTGCGAGTGAAGCGAAATACTCATGCTTTTAGTTCCGACAGTGCAGTAATATCTAAAAAGTAATCTAACAATTTCACAACAACTACCTTATACACACAAGTGTAAAGGAATGATTAAGAATATGTACACATAAATATATGGATGAGTGATGGCCGAACGGCATAGGCAAGATGCAGTAGATTGTATAGAGTACAGTATATACTGTACGTAATGTAGGGTATGTAGGGTATGGTAGGGTAATGTAGGGTATGTAAACATTATATAAAGTGGCATTATTTATAGTGACTAGTAATACATTTATTACATCCAATTTTTAATTATTAAGTGGCTAGAGATTTGAGTCAGTATGTTGGCAGCAGCCACTCTTTTTCTCTCGGTCCCAGCTTTGATGCTGTACTGACCTCCCCTTCTGGATGACAGTGGGGTGAACAGGCAGTGGCTCGGTTGCCTGTTGTCCTTGATGATCTTTATGGCCTTCCTGTGACATCGGGTGGTGTAGGTGTCCTGCAGGGCAGGTAGTTTGCCCCCTGTGATGTATTGTGCAGACCTCACTACCCTCTGGAGAGCCTTACGGTGGTGCGCGGAGCAGTTGCCGTACCAGGCAATGATACAGCCCGACAGGATGCTCTCGATTGTGCATCTGTAAAAGTTTGTGAGTGTTTTTGGTGACAAGACAAATTGCCTCAACCTCCTGAGGCGCTGTTGCGCCTTCTTCACCACGCTGTCTGTGTGGGTGGACCAATTCAGTTTGTCCGGGATGTGCAACTTAAAAGTGACTACCTCTACTGTCCCGTCGATGTGGGTGCTCCCTCTGCTGTTTCCTGAAGTCCACAATCATCTCCTTTGTTTTGTTGATGTTGAGTGTGAGGTTATTTTCCTGACCTCACCTTCCTGACCTCACCTCCCTGGGCCCTCACTTCCCTGTAGGCCGTGTCGTCGTTGTTGGTAATCAAGCCTACCACTGCACGCCAGTGAGGCCAAGCACGCCTCCAACTCAGTGTCGTCTGCAAACTTTATGATTGAGTTGGAGGCGTGCTTGGCCACGCAGTCATGGGTGAACAGGGAGTACAGGAGAGGGCTGAGAACGCACCCTTGTGGGTCCTCAGTGTTGAGGATCAGCAGGGTGGAGATGTTGTTTCCTATCCTCACCACCTGGGGGCATCCCGTCAGAAAGTCCAGGAAGTTGCACAGGGCGGGGTCTAATGATTAGTTTAATTAGTTTAATTAGTTTAATGATGAGCAGCATTCTTACAGTATTCCTCTTGTCCAGATGGGTGTGCAGTGTGGTTGAGATTGCGTTGTCTGTGGACCTTTTGGGGCAGTAAGCAAATTGGAGTGGGCCTAGGGTGTCAGGCAGGGTGGAGGTGATATGATCCTTGTCTAGTCTCTCAAAGCACTTCATGATGACGGAAGTGAGTGCTACGGGGAGATTTTTTTATATTTTTTTTAACTAGGCAAGTCAGTTAAGAACAAATTCTTATTTTCAATGACGGCCTAGGAACAGTGGGTTAACTGCCTGTTCAGGGGCAGAACGACAGATTTGTACCTTGTCAGCTCAGGGATTTGAACTTGCAACCTTTCAGTTACTAGTCCAACGCTCTAACCACTAGGCTACCCTGCCGCCCCACAGTTACCTTAGCTTTCTTGGGAACAGGAACAATGGTGGCCCTCTTGAAGCATGTGGGAACAGCAGACTGGGATAGGAATTGATTGAATATGTCCGTAAACACACCAGTCAGCTGGTCTGCGCATGCTCTGAGGATGAGGCTAGGAATGCCATCTGGGCCGGCAGCCCTGCGAGGGTTAACACGTTTAAATGTTTTACTCCTGTCTGCTGCAGTGAAGGTGAGTCCGCCCGTTTTTGTAGCGGGCAGTGTCAGTGGCACTGTATTGTCCTCAAAGCGAGCAAAGAAGTTGTTAAGTCTGTCTGGGAACAAGACATCGTGGTCTGCAACGGGGCTGGTTTTTCTTTTTGTAATCCGTGATTGACTGTAGACCACATTCCTCTCATGTCTGAGCCGTTGAATTGTGATTCTACTTTGTCTCTGATGCTTAGCTTGTTTGATTGCCTTGTGGAGGGAATAGCTACATTGTTTGTATTCGGTCATGTTTCCGGTTGCCTTGCCCTAGTTAAAAGCAGTGGTTTGCGCTTTAAGTTTTGTGCGAATGCTGCCATCAATTCATGGTTTCTGGTTTGGGAAGGTTTTAATAGTCGCCGTGGGTACAACATCACCGATGCACTTGCTAATAAACTCGCAGCATAAACATCAATGTTGTTGTCTGAGGCTATCCGGAACATGTCCCAGTCCACGTGATCGAAGCAATCTTGAAGCGTGGAAGAAAGGCATTGGTCAAGGAGGTGACCAAGAACCCAATGGTTAATCTGACAGATCTCCAGAGTTCCTCTGTGGAGATGGGAGAACCTTCCAGAAGGACAACCATCTCTACAGCATTCCACCAATCAGGCATTTATGGTAGAGTGGCCAGATGGAAGCCACTCCTCAGTAAAAGGAACATGACAGTCCGCTTGGAGTTTGCCAAAAGGCACCTAAAGGACTCTCAGACCTTGCGATAATTGATTCCTTGGTCTAATGAAACCAAGATTGAACTCTTTGGACTGAATGCCAAGGGTCACGTCTGGAGGAATCCAGGCACAGCTCATCACCTGGCCAATACCAACCCTATGGTGAAGCATGGTGATGGAAGCGGCAGGGACTGGGAGACTAGTCAGGATTGAGGGAAAGATGAATGGAGCAAAGTACAGAGAGATCCTTGATGAAAACCAGCTCCAGCTCACTCAGCGTACTCAGGACCTCAGCCTGGGGGCGAAGGTTCACCTTCCAACAGGACAACAACCCTACGCACACAGCCAAGACAACAAAGGAGTGGCTTCAGGACAAGTCTCTGAATGTCCTTGAGTGGCCCACCCAGAGCCCAGACCTGAATGCAATCTAACATCTCTGGGGAGACCTGAAAATAGCTGTGCAGCGATGCTCCCCATCCAACCTGACAGAGCTTGAGAGGATCCACAGAGAACAATGGGAGAAACTCCCCAAATACAGATGTGCCAAGCTTGTAGCATCTACCCAAGAAGACTAGAGGCTGTAGGTATGTTTTCCTAAGTTATTGTGCTTTATTAAATCTAAATCGGCATCATGAGCATTGAGGCTATTGCAAAACTTTGATAAACTTTCTGAATATTTAATAACAATGTTTTTTATTGTATTTCCGGACATTTTCCAGTAACTTTTTCGATTGAATGTCTGACTTTCTCCAGATGGTTCCGTGTCATTCTGCGCCTTGTGTTGATGTAGCTGCTGAGGGGGTTAGGGTCAGGGGACGCTATAGAAAGGAATGCATTTGATTGCATAGATGGTACTTTTACTAGACGCTGATACGTGAGTATTAACTGGGATAGCTAGTCATTTCCTGTAGTACTTAACAGGATGGAACAACCCTCCCCCAACACACACACACACACTTCACAGGAGTTGTTACGAATTCCCTGCCAGTGACTCTTATCGTGTCCCCGGCGTGTACCAGGTGATTATATAATAATCTAAACCTCTAATAATAACTGTGTTCTTAAGAAACTGAATAAGTTAACAGGTCTGTGAGTATGTGTGTGGGTTCCTGTTTCAGGTCTGTGAGTGAGTGTGTGTGTGTGTGTATGCATGTGTGTGTGTGTGTGTGTGTGTGTCAGGTCTGTGAGTGTGTGTGTGTGTGTGTGTTAGTGTTTCAGTTCTGTGTGTGTGTGTGTGTTAGTGTTTCAGTTCTGTGTGTGTGTGTGTTAGTGTTTCAGGTCTGTGTGTGTGTTAGTGTTTCAGTTCTGTGTGTGTGTGTGTGTGTTAGTGTTTCAGGTCTGTGAGTGTGTGTTTGTGTGTTAGTGTTTAAGGTCTGTGTGTGTGTGTGTGTTAGTGTTTCAGGTCTGTGTGTGTGTTAGTGTTTAAGGTCTGTATGTGTGTTAGTGTTTAAGGTCTGTGTGTGTGTTAGTGTTTCAGTTCTGTGTGTGTTAGTGTTTCAGGTCTGTGTGTGTGTTAGTGTTTAAGGTCTGTGTGTGTGTTAGTGTTTCAGGTCTGTGTGTGTGTTAGTGTTTCAGGTCTGTGTGTGTGTTAGTGTTTAAGGTCTGTGTGTGTGTGTGTGTGTGTGTTTGTGTTTCAGGTCTGTGTGTATGTTAAGTTTAAGGTCTGTGTGTGGGTTAATGTTTAAGGTCTGCGTGTGTGTTAGTGTTTCAGGTCTGTGTGTGTGTTAGTGTTTAAGGTCTGTGTGATTGTCTGCGTTAGTGTTTCAGGTCACCTTTATTTCAAATTAAATCAAATCTATTTATATAGCCCTTCGTACATCAGCTGATATCTCAAAGTGCTGTACAGAAACCCAGCCTAAAACCCCAAACAGCAAGCATTTAACCAGGTAGGCCACTTTAGAACATGTTCTTTAATACATGGCTACAGTACTTTACCTATTCATTACACTGTTCCTTTAAGACATTACAATTCTTGACCTATCAAAGCCCATGATTGGAACTCCTTTCCCGTAGCATGGGGGTTTCGATGCCAGCTGTCCAGCATATGGCTCTGAGGAGCATTCTTGGGAGATGAGGTCTACCCCAAACTATTCAATAAAAATCTTTATTATATTCTGGTGTCTTTCAGTTAAGCCTGCACTTGATTGAAAAAGAAATTGAGTCTCATTTGACTAATTTATTTGGTTACATTAAGGTCAAATGAAAATGAAAATGGACATTACACTAATCCCTGTCCTCTGATGCGTCATACCTCTCCTTCTTTCCTCTGCCAGGTCCTGGTATTCTGTTCATCCCCCTGAGCGATCTGCCACTTTGATTCCATCATAGGACCTCCGCTGAGATCACAGCCCTTCGCAATGAGAACAAGGACTTTAATCCTGCTAGTCCAGCCAGGTTGGGGTCCTGCAGCCCTTTGGAACCTGAGAGTTAATGAGGCTGAAGACAGAGGGAGATTAGGGTCTCTATGTGAAGAGGTCCTGTTAGCTAGTCCACTCAGGTTGGAGTCCTGCACCACTCCTCTGGAGCCAGAGACTTCACTTGCCTGGAGACGGACGCCGTGTCATAAAGAGAACAGTTACCTGACCTTCTCTGGAAGCTATTTTAAACACTCATATCTCGAACAAGAGAACAGTTACCTGACCTTCTCTGGAAGCTATTTTAAACACTCATATCTCGAACAAGAGAACAGTTACCTGACCTTCTCTGGAAGCTATTTTAAACACTCATAGCTCGAACAAGAGAACAGTTACCTGACCTTCTCTGGAAGCTATTTTAAACACTCATATCTCGAACAAGACAACAGTTACCTGACCTTCTCTGGAAGCTATTTTAAACACTCATATCTCGAACAAGAGAACATATTTGTTTATTTTTATGTTTAGGGGTAGATCAGCTTTAATATTGCAGATAGATTGTAGCTTCCATCAATGTAATTGTCTGCATCATTTCCAATCCCCCATATAAATGTTTTTGTAAATATATACAGCACCAGTCACAAGTTTGGACACACCTACTACTCATTCAAGGGTTTTCCTTTCTTTTCAGTATTTTCTACATTGTAGAACAATATTGACATCAAACTACATGTTATAGCTGGGACTAATAAAAAGGCTGGGAATAATTTTGCACGCCCAATTTTTCAGTTTTTGATTTGTTAAAAAAGTTTGAAATATCCAATAAATGTCGTTCCACTTCACGATTGTGTCCCACTTGTTGTTGATTCTTCACAAAAAAATACAGTTTCATATCTTTATGTTTGAAGCCTGAAATGTGGCAAAAGGTCGCAAAGTTCAAGGGGGCCGAATATTTTCGCAAGGCACTGTAGGGTCAGAAGGATAGTAGATGGGACCTGGCTACATAGGGTCAGAAGGATAGTAGATGGGACCTGGCTACATAGGGTCAGAAGGATAGTAGATGGGACCGGGGTCAGGAGGATAGTAGATGGGACCGGGGTCAGAAGGATAGTAGATGGGATCTGGGTCAAAAGGAGAGTAGATGGGACCTGGCTACATAGGGTCAGGAGGATAGCAGATGGGACCGGGGTCAGGAGGATAGTAGATGGGACCTGGCTACATAGGGTCAGAAGGATAGTAGATTGGACCTGGCTACGAAGATTCAAAAGAATAGTAGATGGAACCTGGCAACATAGGATAAGAAGGATAGTAGATGGGACCTGGCTACATAGGGTCAGAAGGATAGTAGATGGGACCTGGCTACATAGGGTCAGAAGGATAGTAGATGGGACCTGGCTACATAGGGTCAGAAGTATAGTAGATGGGAACTGGCTACATAGGTCAGAAGGATAATAGATGGGACCTGGGTCAGAAGGGTAGTAGATGGGACCTGGCTACATAGGGTCAGAAGGATAGAAGCTGGGACCTGGGTCAGAAGGAGAGTAGATGGGACCTGTCTACATAGGGTCAGGAGGATAGTAGATGGGTACCTGGGTTAGAAGGATAGTAGATTGGACCTGGCTACATAGGGTCAGGAGGATAGTAGATGGGACCTGGGTCAGAAGGATAGTAGATGGGACCTGGCTACATAGGGTCAGAAGGATAGTAGATGGGACCTGGGACAGAAGGATAGTAGATGGGACCTGGCTACATAGGGTCAAAAGGATAGTAGATGTACCTGGGTCAGAAGGATAGTAGATGGGGCCTGGCTACATAGGGTAAGAAGGATAGTAGATGGGACCTGGTTACATAGGGTCAGAAGGATAGTAGATGGCACCTGGCTACATAGGGTCAGAAGGATAGTAGATGGGACCTGGTTACATAGGGTCAGAAGGATAGTAGATGGGACCTGGCTACATAGGGTCAGGAGGATAGTAGATTGGACCTGGCTACATAGGGTCAGAAGGATAGTAGATGGGACCTGGATCAGAAGGATAGTAGATGAGAACTGGCTACATAGGGTCAGAAGGATAGTAGATGGAACCTGGGTCAGAAGGATAGTAGATGGGACCTGGCTACATAGGGTCAAGAGGATAGTAGATGGTCCTGGCTACATAGGGTCAGAAGGATAGTAGATGGGACCTGGCTACATAGGGTCAGAAGGATAATAGATGGGACCTGGCCTCATAGGGTCAGAAGGATAGTAGATGGGACCTGACTACATACGGTCAGAAGGATAGTAGATGGGATCTGGCTACATAGGGTCTGAAGGATAGTAGATGGGATCTGGCTGCATAGGCTCTGAAGGATAGTAGATGGGACCTGGCTACATAGGTTCAGAAGGATAGTAGATGGGACCTGGCTACATAGGGTCTGAAGGATAGTAGATGGGATCTGGCTACATAGGGTCTGAAGGGTAGTAGATGGGACCTGGCTACATAGGGTCAGAAGGATAGTAGATGGGACCGGGATACATAGGGTCAGAAGAATAGTAGATGGGACCTGGCTACATAGGGTCAGAAGGATAGTAAATGGGACCTGGCTACATAGGATCAGAAGGATAGTAGATGGGACCTGGTTACATAGGGTCAGAAGGATAGTAGATTGGACCTGGCTACATAGGGTCAGAAGGATAGTAGATGGGACCTGGGTCAGAAGGATAGTAGATGGGGCCTGGCTACATAGGGTCAGAAGGATAGTAGATGGGACCTGGCTACATAGGGTCAGAAGGACAGTAGATGGGACCTTGCTACATAGGGTCAGAAGGATAGTAGATGGGACCTGGCTACATAGGGTCAGAAGGATAGTAGATGGGACCTGGCTACATAGGGTCAGAAGGATAGTAGATGGGACCTGGCTACATAGGGTCAGAAGGATAGTAGATGGGGCCTGGATCAGAAGGATAGTAGATGGGACAAGGCTACATAGGGTCAGGAGGATAGTAGATGGACCTGGGTCAGAAGCATAGTAGATGGGACCTGGCTACATAGGGTCAGAAGGAGAGTAGATGGGACCTGGCTACATAGGGTAAGAAGGATAGTAAATGGGACCTGGCTACATAGGGTCAGAAGGATAGTAGATGGGACCTGGCTACATATTGTCAGAAGGATAGTAGATGGGACCTGGCTACATAGGGTCAGAAGGATAGTAAATGGGACCTGGCTACATAGGGTCAGAAGGATAGTAGATGGGACCTGGCTACATATTGTCAGAAGGATAGTAGATGGGACCTGGTTACATAGGGTCAGAAGGATAGTAGATGGGACCTGGCTACATAGGGTCAGAAGGATAGTAGATGGGACCTAGGTCAGAAGGATAGTAGATGGGACCTGGCTACATAGGGTCTGAAGGATAGTAGATGGGATCTGGCTACATAGGCTCTGAAGGATAGTAGATGGGACCTGGCTACATAGGGTCAGAAGGATAGTAGATGGGACCGGGCTACATAGGGTCAGAAGGATATTAGATTGGACCTGGCTACATAGGGTCAGAAGGATAGTAGATGGGACCTGGCTACATAGGGTCAGAAGGATAGTAGATGGGACCTGGCTACATAGGGTCAGAAGGATAGTAGAAAGACCTGGCTACATAGGGTCAGAAGGATAGTAGATGGGACCTGGCAACAAAGGGTCAGAAGGATAGTAGATGGAACCTGGCTACATAGGGTCTGAAGGAGAGTAGATGGGACCTGGCTACATAGGGTCAGAAGGATAGTAGATGGGACCTGGCTACATAGGGTCAGGAGGATAGTAGATGGACCTGGCTACATAGGGTCTGAAGGATAGTAGATGGGACCTGGTTACATAGGGTCAGAAGGATAGTAGATTGGACCTGGCTACATAGGGTCAGGAGGATAGTAGATGGACCTGGCTACATAGGGTCAGAAGGATAGGAGATGGGACCTGGCTACATAGGGTCAGAAGGATAGTAGATGGGATCTGGCTACATAGGGTCAGAAGGATAGTAGATGGGACCTGGCTACATAGGGTCAGAAGGATAGTAGATGGGAACTGGCTACATAGGGTCTGAAGGATAGTAGATGGGATCTGGCTAAATAGGCTCTGAAGGATAGTAGATGGGACCTGGCTACATAGGGTCAGAAGGATAGTAGATGGGACCTGGCTACATAGGGTCAAAAGGATAGTAGGTGGGACCTGGCTACATATTGTCAGAAGAATAGTAGATGGGACCTGGCTACATAGGGTCAGAAGGATAGTAGATGTGACCTGGCTACATACGGTCAGAAGGATAGTAGATGGGACCTGGCTACATAGGGTCAGAAGGATAGTAGATGGGACCTGGCTACATAGGGTCAGAAGGATAGTAGATGGGACCTGGCTACATAGGGTCAGAATGATAGTAGATGGGACCTGGCTACAAAGGGTCAAAAGGATAGTAGATGGGACCTGGCTACATAGGGTCAGAAGGAGAGTAGATGGGACCTGGCTACATAGGGTCAGAAGGATAGTAGATGGGACCGGGCTACATACGGTCAGAAGGATAGTAGATGGGACCTGGCTACATAGGGTCAGAAGGATAGTAGATGGGATCTGGCTACATAGGGTCAGAAGGATAGTAAATGGGACCTGGCTACATAGGGTCAGAAGGATAGTAGATGGGACCTGGCTACATAGGGTCAGAAGGATAGTAGATGGGACCTGGTTACATAGGGTCAGAAGGATAGTAGATGGGACCTGGCTACATAGGGTCAGGAGGATAGTAGATGGGCCTGGCTACATAGGGTCAGAAGGATAGGAGATGGGACCTGGCTACATAGGGTCAGAAGGATAGTAGATGGGATCTGGCTACATAGGGTCAGAAGGATAGTAGATGGGACCTGGCTACATAGGGTCAGAAGGATAGTAGATGGGAACTGGCTACATAGGGTCTGAAGGATAGTAGATGGGATCTGGCTAAATAGGCTCTGAAGGATAGTAGATGGGACCTGGCTACATAGGGTCAGGAGGATAGTAGATGGACCTGGCTACATAGGGTCTGAAGGATAGTAGATGGGACCTGGCTACATAGGGTCAAGAGGATAGTAGATGGTCCTGGCTACATAGGGTCAGAAGGATAGTAGATGGGACCTGGCTACATAGGGTCAGAAGGATAATAGATGGGACCTGGCCTCATAGGGTCAGAAGGATAGTAGATGGGACCTGACTACATACGGTCAGAAGGATAGTAGATGGGATCTGGCTACATAGGGTCTGAAGGATAGTAGATGGGATCTGGCTGCATAGGCTCTGAAGGATAGTAGATGGGACCTGGCTACATAGGTTCAGAAGGATAGTAGATGGACCTGGCTACATAGGGTCTGAAGGATAGTAGATGGGATCTGGCTACATAGGAACTGAAGGGTAGTAGATGGGACCTGGCTACATAGGGTCAGAAGGAGAGTAGATGGGACCGGGATACATAGGGTCAGAAGAATAGTAGATGGGACCTGGCTACATAGGGTCAGAAGGATAGTAAATGGGACCTGGCTACATAGGATCAGAAGGATAGTAGATGGGACCTGGTTACATAGGGTCAGAAGGATAGTAGATTGGACCTGGCTACATAGGGTCAGAAGGATAGTAGATGGGACCTGGGTCAGAAGGATAGTAGATGGGGCCTGGCTACATAGGGTCAGAAGGATAGTAGATGGGACCTGGCTACATAGGGTCAGAAGGACAGTAGATGGGACCTTGCTACATAGGGTCAGAAGGATAGTAGATGGGACCTGGCTACATAGGGTCAGAAGGATAGTAGATGGGACCTGGCTACATAGGGTCAGAAGGATAGTAGATGGGACCTGGCTACATAGGGTCAGAAGGATAGTAGATGGGGCCTGGATCAGAAGGATAGTAGATGGGACAAGGCTACATAGGGTCAGGAGGATAGTAGATGGACCTGGGTCAGAAGCATAGTAGATGGGACCTGGCTACATAGGGTCAGAAGGAGAGTAGATGGGACCTGGCTACATAGGGTAAGAAGGATAGTAAATGGGACCTGGCTACATAGGGTCAGAAGGATAGTAGATGGGACCTGGCTACATATTGTCAGAAGGATAGTAGATGGGACCTGGCTACATAGGGTCAGAAGGATAGTAAATGGGACCTGGCTACATAGGGTCAGAAGGATAGTAGATGGGACCTGGCTACATATTGTCAGAAGGATAGTAGATGGGACCTGGTTACATAGGGTCAGAAGGATAGTAGATGGGACCTGGCTACATAGGGTCAGAAGGATAGTAGATGGGACCTAGGTCAGAAGGATAGTAGATGGGACCTGGCTACATAGGGTCTGAAGGATAGTAGATGGGATCTGGCTACATAGGCTCTGAAGGATAGTAGATGGGACCTGGCTACATAGGGTCAGAAGGATAGTAGATGGGACCGGGCTACATAGGGTCAGAAGGATATTAGATTGGACCTGGCTACATAGGGTCAGAAGGATAGTAGATGGGACCTGGCTACATAGGGTCAGAAGGATAGTAGATGGGACCTGGCTACATAGGGTCAGAAGGATAGTAGAAAGACCTGGCTACATAGGGTCAGAAGGATAGTAGATGGGACCTGGCAACAAAGGGTCAGAAGGATAGTAGATGGAACCTGGCTACATAGGGTCTGAAGGAGAGTAGATGGGACCTGGCTACATAGGGTCAGAAGGATAGTAGATGGGACCTGGCTACATAGGGTCAGGAGGATAGTAGATGGACCTGGCTACATAGGGTCTGAAGGATAGTAGATGGGACCTGGTTACATAGGGTCAGAAGGATAGTAGATGGGACCTGGCTACATAGGGTCAGGAGGATAGTAGATGGACCTGGCTACATAGGGTCAGAAGGATAGGAGATGGGACCTGGCTACATAGGGTCAGAAGGATAGTAGATGGGATCTGGCTACATAGGGTCAGAAGGATAGTAGATGGGACCTGGCTACATAGGGTCAGAAGGATAGTAGATGGGAACTGGCTACATAGGGTCTGAAGGATAGTAGATGGGATCTGGCTAAATAGGCTCTGAAGGATAGTAGATGGGACCTGGCTACATAGGGTCAGAAGGATAGTAGATGGGACCTGGCTACATAGGGTCAAAAGGATAGTAGGTGGGACCTGGCTACATATTGTCAGAAGAATAGTAGATGGGACCTGGCTACATAGGGTCAGAAGGATAGTAGATGTGACCTGGCTACATAAAGTCAGAAGGATAGTAGATGGGACCTGGCTACATAGGGTCAGAAGGATAGTAGATGGGACCTGGCTACATAGGGTCAGAAGGATAGTAGATGGGACCTGGCTACATAGGGTCAGAATGATAGTAGATGGGACCTGGCTACAAAGGGTCAAAAGGATAGTAGATGGGACCTGGCTACATAGGGTCAGAAGGAGAGTAGATGGGACCTGGCTACATAGGGTCAGAAGGATAGTAGATGGGACCGGGCTACATACGGTCAGAAGGATAGTAGATGGGACCTGGCTACATAGGGTCAGAAGGATAGTAGATGGGATCTGGCTACATAGGGTCAGAAGGATAGTAAATGGGACCTGGCTACATAGGGTCAGAAGGATAGTAGATGGGACCTGGCTACATAGGGTCAGAAGGATAGTAGATGGGACCTGGTTACATAGGGTCAGAAGGATAGTAGATGGGACCTGGCTACATAGGGTCAGGAGGATAGTAGATGGGCCTGGCTACATAGGGTCAGAAGGATAGGAGATGGGACCTGGCTACATAGGGTCAGAAGGATAGTAGATGGGATCTGGCTACATAGGGTCAGAAGGATAGTAGATGGGACCTGGCTACATAGGGTCAGAAGGATAGTAGATGGGAACTGGCTACATAGGGTCTGAAGGATAGTAGATGGGATCTGGCTAAATAGGCTCTGAAGGATAGTAGATGGGACCTGGCTACATAGGGTCAGAAGGATAGTAGATGGGACCTGGCTACATAGGGTCAAAAGGATAGTAGGTGGGACCTGGCTACATATTGTCATAAGAATAGTAGATGGGACCTGGCTACATAGGGTCAGAAGAATAGTAGATGGGACCTCGCTACATACGGTCAGAAGGATAGTAGATGGGACCTGGCTACATAGGGTCAGAAGGATAGTAGATGGGACCTGGCTACATAGGGTCAGAAGGACAGTAGATGGGACCTGGCTACATAGGGTCAGAAGGATAGTAGATGGGACCTGGCTACATAGGGTCAGGAGGATAGTAGATGGACCTGGCTACATAGGGTCTGAAGGATAGTAGATGGGACCTGGCTACATAGGGTCAGGAGGATAGTAGATGGACCTGGCTACATCGGGTCAGAAGGATAGTAGATGGGACCTGGCTACATAGGGTCAGAAGGATAGTAGATGGGATCTGGCTACATAGGGTCAGAAGGATAGTAGATGGAATCTGGCTACATAGGGTCAGAAGGATAGTAAATGGGACCTGGCTACATAGGGTCAGAAGGATAGTAGATGGGACCTGGCTACATAGGGTCAGAAGGATAGTAGATGGGACCTGGTTACATAGGGTCAGAAGGATAGTAGATGGGACCTGGCTACATAGGGTCAGGAGGATAGTAGATTGGACCTGGCTACATAGGGTCAGAAGGATAGGAGATGGGACCTGGCTACATAGGGTCAGAAGGATAGTAGATGGGATCTGGCTACATAGGGTCAGAAGGATAGTAGATGGGACCTGGCTACATAGGGTCAGAAGGATAGTAGATGGGAACTGGCTACATAGGGTCTGAAGGATAGTAGATGGGATCTGGCTAAATAGGCTCTGAAGGATAGTAGATGGGACCTGGCTACATAGGGTCAGAAGGATAGTAGATGGGACCTGGCTACATAGGGTCAAAAGGATAGTAGGTGGGACCTGGCTACATATTGTCAGAAGAATAGTAGATGGGACCTGGCTACATAGGGTCAGAAGGATAGTAGATGGGACCTGGCTACATAGGGTCAGAAGGATAGTAGATGGGACCTGGCTACATACGGTCAGAAGGATAGTAGATGGGACCTGGCTACATAGGGTCAGAAGGATAGTAGATGGGACCTGGCTACATAGGGTCAGAAGGATAGTAGATGGGACCTGGCTACATAGGGTCAGAATGATAGTAGATGGGACCTGGCTACAAAGGGTCAAAAGGATAGTAGATGGGACCTGGCTACATAGGGTCAGAAGGAGAGTAGATGGGACCTGGCTACATAGGGTCAGAAGGATAGTAGATGGGACCGGGCTACATAGGGTCAGAAGGATATTAGATTGGACCTGGCTACATAGGGTCAGAAGGATAGTAGATGGGACCTGGCTACATAGGGTCAGAAGGATAGTAGATGGGACCTGGCTACATAGGGTCAGAAGGATAGTAGATGGGACCTGGCTACATAGGGTCAGAAGGATAGTAGATTAGGTCCTGGCTACATAGGGTCAGAAGGAGAGTAGATGGGACCTGGCTACATAGGGTCAGAAGGATAGTAGTTGGGACCTGGCTACTTAGGGTCAGAAGGAGAGTAGACGGGAACTTGCTACATAGGGTCAGAAGGATAGTAGATGGGATTTGGCTACATAGGCTCTGAAGGATATTAGATGGGACCTGGCTACATAGGGTCAGAAGGATAGTAGATGGGACCTGGCCATATAGGGTCAAAAGGATAGTAGGTGGGACCTGGCTACATATTGTCAGAAGAATAGTAGATGGGACCTGGCTACATAGGGTCAGAAGGATAATAGATGGGACCTGGCTACATAGGGTCAGAAGGATAGTAGATGGGATCTGGCTACATAGGGTCAGAAGGAGAGTAGATGGGACCTGGCTACATAGGGTCAGAAGGATAGTAGATGGGATCTGGCTACATAGGGTCTGAAGGATAGTAGATGGGAACGGGCTACATAGGGTCAGAAGGATAGTAAATGGGTCCTGGCTACATAGGGTCAGAAGGATAGTAGATGGGACCTGACTACATAGGGTCAGAAGAATAGTAGATGGGACCTGGCTACATAGGGTCAGAAGGATAGTAGATGGGACCTGGCTACATAGGGTCAGAAGGATAGTAGATGGGAACTGGCTACATAGGGTCTGAAGGATAGTAGATGGGATCTGGCTAAATAGGCTCTGAAGGATAGTAGATGGGACCTGGCTACATAGGGTCAGAAGGATAGTAGATGGGACCTGGCTACATAGGGTCAAAAGGATAGTAGGTGGGACCTGGCTACATATTGTCAGAAGAATAGTAGATGGGACCTGGCTACATAGGGTCAGAAGGATAGTAGATGGGACCTGGCTACATACGGTCAGAAGGATAGTAGATGGGACCTGGCTACATAGGGTCAGAAGGATAGTAGATGGGACCTGGCTACATAGGGTCAGAAGGATAGTAGATGGGACCTGGCTACATAGGGTCAGAATGATAGTAGATGGGACCTGGCTACAAAGGGTCAAAAGGATAGTAGATGGGACCTGGCTACATAGGGTCAGAAGGAGAGTAGATTGGACCTGGCTACATAGGGTCAGAAGGATAGTAGATGGGACCGGGCTACATAGGGTCAGAAGGATATTAGATTGGACCTGGCTACATAGGGTCAGAAGGATAGTAGATGGGACCTGGCTACATAGGGTCAGAAGGATAGTAGATGGGACCTGGCTACATAGGGTCAGAAGGATAGTAGATGGGACCTGGCTACATAGGGTCAGAAGGATAGTAGATTAGGTCCTGGCTACATAGGGTCAGAAGGAGAGTAGATGGGACCTGGCTACATAGGGTCAGAAGGATAGTAGTTGGGACCTGGCTACTTAGGGTCAGAAGGAGAGTAGACGGGAACTTGCTACATAGGGTCAGAAGGATAGTAGATGGGATTTGGCTACATAGGCTCTGAAGGATATTAGATGGGACCTGGCTACATAGGGTCAGAAGGATAGTAGATGGGACCTGGCCATATAGGGTCAAAAGGATAGTAGGTGGGACCTGGCTACATATTGTCAGAAGAATAGTAGATGGGACCTGGCTACATAGGGTCAGAAGGATAATAGATGGGACCTGGCTACATAGGGTCAGAAGGATAGTAGATGGGATCTGGCTACATAGGGTCAGAAGGAGAGTAGATGGGACCTGGCTACATAGGGTCAGAAGGATAGTAGATGGGATCTGGCTACATAGGGTCTGAAGGATAGTAGATGGGACCTGGCTACATAGGGTCAGAAGGATAGTAAATGGGTCCTGGCTACATAGGGTCAGAAGGATAGTAGATGGGACCTGACTACATAGGGTCAGAAGGATAGTAGATGGGACCTGGCTACATAGGGTCAGAAGGATAGTAGATGGGACCTGGCTACATAGGGTCAGAAGGAGAGTAGATGGGACCTGGCTACATAGGGTCAGAAGGATAGTAGATGGGATCTGGCTACATAGGGTCAGAAGGATAGTAGATGGGATCCGGCTACATATGCTCTGAAGGATAGTAGATGGGACCTGGCTACATAGGGTCAGAAGAATAGTAGATGGGAACTGGCTACATAGGGTCAAAAGGATAGTAGATGCGATCTGGCTACTTAGGGTCAGAAGGAGAGTAGATGGGACCTGGCTACATAGGGTCAGAAGGATAGAAGATTGGGACCTGGCTACATAGGGTCAGGAGGATAGAAGATGGACCTGGCTACATAGGGTCTGAAGGATAGTAGATGGGACCTGGCTACATAGGGTCAGGAGGATAGTAGATGGACCTGGCTACATCGGGTCAGAAGGATAGTAGATGGGACCTGGCTACATAGGGTCAGAAGGATTGTATATGGGATCTGGCTACATAGGGTCAGAAGGATAGTAGATGGAACCTGGCTACATAGGGTCAGAAGGATAGTAGATGGGACCTGGCTACATAGGGTCAGAAGGATAGTAGATGGGACCTGGCTACATAGGGTCAGAAGGATAGTAGATGGGACCTGGCTACATAGGGTCAGAAGGATAGTAGATGGGAACTGGCTACATAGGGTCAGAAGGAGAGTAGATGGGACCTGGCTACATAGGGTCAGAAGGATAGTAGATGGGACCTGGCTACATAGGGTCAGGAGGATAGTAGATGGACCTGGCTACATAGGGTCTGAAGGATAGTAGATGGGACCTGGCTACATAGGGTCAGGAGGATAGTAGATGGACCTGGCTACATCGGGTCAGAAGGATAGTAGATGGGACCTGGCTACATAGGGTCAGAAGGATAGTATATGGGATTTGGCTACATAGGGTCAGAAGGATAGTAGATTGGACCTGGCTACATAGGGTCAGAAGGATAGTAGATGGGACCTGGGTCAGAAGGATAGTAGATGGGGCCTGGCTACATAGGGTCAGAAGGATAGTAGATGGGACCTGGCTACATAGGGTCAGAAGGACAGTAGATGGGACCTTGCTACATAGGGTCAGAAGGATAGTAGATGGGACCTGGCTACATAGGGTCAGAAGGATAGTAGATGGGACCTGGCTACATAGGGTCAGAAGGATAGTAGATGGGACCTGGCTACATAGGGTCAGAAGGATAGTAGATGGGGCCTGGATCAGAAGGATAGTAGATGGGACAAGGCTACATAGGGTCAGGAGGATAGTAGATGGACCTGGGTCAGAAGCATAGTAGATGGGACCTGGCTACATAGGGTCAGAAGGAGAGTAGATGGGACCTGGCTACATAGGGTAAGAAGGATAGTAAATGGGACCTGGCTACATAGGGTCAGAAGGATAGTAGATGGGACCTGGCTACATATTGTCAGAAGGATAGTAGATGGGACCTGGCTACATAGGGTCAGAAGGATAGTAAATGGGACCTGGCTACATAGGGTCAGAAGGATAGTAGATGGGACCTGGCTACATATTGTCAGAAGGATAGTAGATGGGACCTGGTTACATAGGGTCAGAAGGATAGTAGATGGGACCTGGCTACATAGGGTCAGAAGGATAGTAGATGGGACCTAGGTCAGAAGGATAGTAGATGGGACCTGGCTACATAGGGTCTGAAGGATAGTAGATGGGATCTGGCTACATAGGCTCTGAAGGATAGTAGATGGGACCTGGCTACATAGGGTCAGAAGGATAGTAGATGGGACCGGGCTACATAGGGTCAGAAGGATATTAGATTGGACCTGGCTACATAGGGTCAGAAGGATAGTAGATGGGACCTGGCTACATAGGGTCAGAAGGATAGTAGATGGGACCTGGCTACATAGGGTCAGAAGGATAGTAGAAAGACCTGGCTACATAGGGTCAGAAGGATAGTAGATGGGACCTGGCAACAAAGGGTCAGAAGGATAGTAGATGGAACCTGGCTACATAGGGTCTGAAGGAGAGTAGATGGGACCTGGCTACATAGGGTCAGAAGGATAGTAGATGGGACCTGGCTACATAGGGTCAGGAGGATAGTAGATGGACCTGGCTACATAGGGTCTGAAGGATAGTAGATGGGACCTGGTTACATAGGGTCAGAAGGATAGTAGATGGGACCTGGCTACATAGGGTCAGGAGGATAGTAGATGGACCTGGCTACATAGGGTCAGAAGGATAGGAGATGGGACCTGGCTACATAGGGTCAGAAGGATAGTAGATGGGATCTGGCTACATAGGGTCAGAAGGATAGTAGATGGGACCTGGCTACATAGGGTCAGAAGGATAGTAGATGGGAACTGGCTACATAGGGTCTGAAGGATAGTAGATGGGATCTGGCTAAATAGGCTCTGAAGGATAGTAGATGGGACCTGGCTACATAGGGTCAGAAGGATAGTAGATGGGACCTGGCTACATAGGGTCAAAAGGATAGTAGGTGGGACCTGGCTACATATTGTCAGAAGAATAGTAGATGGGACCTGGCTACATAGGGTCAGAAGGATAGTAGATGTGACCTGGCTACATAAAGTCAGAAGGATAGTAGATGGGACCTGGCTACATAGGGTCAGAAGGATAGTAGATGGGACCTGGCTACATAGGGTCAGAAGGATAGTAGATGGGACCTGGCTACATAGGGTCAGAATGATAGTAGATGGGACCTGGCTACAAAGGGTCAAAAGGATAGTAGATGGGACCTGGCTACATAGGGTCAGAAGGAGAGTAGATGGGACCTGGCTACATAGGGTCAGAAGGATAGTAGATGGGACCGGGCTACATACGGTCAGAAGGATAGTAGATGGGACCTGGCTACATAGGGTCAGAAGGATAGTAGATGGGATCTGGCTACATAGGGTCAGAAGGATAGTAAATGGGACCTGGCTACATAGGGTCAGAAGGATAGTAGATGGGACCTGGCTACATAGGGTCAGAAGGATAGTAGATGGGACCTGGTTACATAGGGTCAGAAGGATAGTAGATGGGACCTGGCTACATAGGGTCAGGAGGATAGTAGATGGGCCTGGCTACATAGGGTCAGAAGGATAGGAGATGGGACCTGGCTACATAGGGTCAGAAGGATAGTAGATGGGATCTGGCTACATAGGGTCAGAAGGATAGTAGATGGGACCTGGCTACATAGGGTCAGAAGGATAGTAGATGGGAACTGGCTACATAGGGTCTGAAGGATAGTAGATGGGATCTGGCTAAATAGGCTCTGAAGGATAGTAGATGGGACCTGGCTACATAGGGTCAGAAGGATAGTAGATGGGACCTGGCTACATAGGGTCAAAAGGATAGTAGGTGGGACCTGGCTACATATTGTCATAAGAATAGTAGATGGGACCTGGCTACATAGGGTCAGAAGAATAGTAGATGGGACCTCGCTACATACGGTCAGAAGGATAGTAGATGGGACCTGGCTACATAGGGTCAGAAGGATAGTAGATGGGACCTGGCTACATAGGGTCAGAAGGACAGTAGATGGGACCTGGCTACATAGGGTCAGAAGGATAGTAGATGGGACCTGGCTACATAGGGTCAGGAGGATAGTAGATGGACCTGGCTACATAGGGTCTGAAGGATAGTAGATGGGACCTGGCTACATAGGGTCAGGAGGATAGTAGATGGACCTGGCTACATCGGGTCAGAAGGATAGTAGATGGGACCTGGCTACATAGGGTCAGAAGGATAGTAGATGGGATCTGGCTACATAGGGTCAGAAGGATAGTAGATGGAATCTGGCTACATAGGGTCAGAAGGATAGTAAATGGGACCTGGCTACATAGGGTCAGAAGGATAGTAGATGGGACCTGGCTACATAGGGTCAGAAGGATAGTAGATGGGACCTGGTTACATAGGGTCAGAAGGATAGTAGATGGGACCTGGCTACATAGGGTCAGGAGGATAGTAGATTGGACCTGGCTACATAGGGTCAGAAGGATAGGAGATGGGACCTGGCTACATAGGGTCAGAAGGATAGTAGATGGGATCTGGCTACATAGGGTCAGAAGGATAGTAGATGGGACCTGGCTACATAGGGTCAGAAGGATAGTAGATGGGAACTGGCTACATAGGGTCTGAAGGATAGTAGATGGGATCTGGCTAAATAGGCTCTGAAGGATAGTAGATGGGACCTGGCTACATAGGGTCAGAAGGATAGTAGATGGGACCTGGCTACATAGGGTCAAAAGGATAGTAGGTGGGACCTGGCTACATATTGTCAGAAGAATAGTAGATGGGACCTGGCTACATAGGGTCAGAAGGATAGTAGATGGGACCTGGCTACATACGGTCAGAAGGATAGTAGATGGGACCTGGCTACATAGGGTCAGAAGGATAGTAGATGGGACCTGGCTACATAGGGTCAGAAGGATAGTAGATGGGACCTGGCTACATAGGGTCAGAATGATAGTAGATGGGACCTGGCTACAAAGGGTCAAAAGGATAGTAGATGGGACCTGGCTACATAGGGTCAGAAGGAGAGTAGATGGGACCTGGCTACATAGGGTCAGAAGGATAGTAGATGGGACCGGGCTACATAGGGTCAGAAGGATATTAGATTGGACCTGGCTACATAGGGTCAGAAGGATAGTAGATGGGACCTGGCTACATAGGGTCAGAAGGATAGTAGATGGGACCTGGCTACATAGGGTCAGAAGGATAGTAGATGGGACCTGGCTACATAGGGTCAGAAGGATAGTAGATTAGGTCCTGGCTACATAGGGTCAGAAGGAGAGTAGATGGGACCTGGCTACATAGGGTCAGAAGGATAGTAGTTGGGACCTGGCTACTTAGGGTCAGAAGGAGAGTAGACGGGAACTTGCTACATAGGGTCAGAAGGATAGTAGATGGGATTTGGCTACATAGGCTCTGAAGGATATTAGATGGGACCTGGCTACATAGGGTCAGAAGGATAGTAGATGGGACCTGGCCATATAGGGTCAAAAGGATAGTAGGTGGGACCTGGCTACATATTGTCAGAAGAATAGTAGATGGGACCTGGCTACATAGGGTCAGAAGGATAATAGATGGGACCTGGCTACATAGGGTCAGAAGGATAGTAGATGGGATCTGGCTACATAGGGTCAGAAGGAGAGTAGATGGGACCTGGCTACATAGGGTCAGAAGGATAGTAGATGGGATCTGGCTACATAGGGTCTGAAGGATAGTAGATGGGAACGGGCTACATAGGGTCAGAAGGATAGTAAATGGGTCCTGGCTACATAGGGTCAGAAGGATAGTAGATGGGACCTGACTACATAGGGTCAGAAGAATAGTAGATGGGACCTGGCTACATAGGGTCAGAAGGATAGTAGATGGGACCTGGCTACATAGGGTCAGAAGGATAGTAGATGGGAACTGGCTACATAGGGTCTGAAGGATAGTAGATGGGATCTGGCTAAATAGGCTCTGAAGGATAGTAGATGGGACCTGGCTACATAGGGTCAGAAGGATAGTAGATGGGACCTGGCTACATAGGGTCAAAAGGATAGTAGGTGGGACCTGGCTACATATTGTCAGAAGAATAGTAGATGGGACCTGGCTACATAGGGTCAGAAGGATAGTAGATGGGACCTGGCTACATACGGTCAGAAGGATAGTAGATGGGACCTGGCTACATAGGGTCAGAAGGATAGTAGATGGGACCTGGCTACATAGGGTCAGAAGGATAGTAGATGGGACCTGGCTACATAGGGTCAGAATGATAGTAGATGGGACCTGGCTACAAAGGGTCAAAAGGATAGTAGATGGGACCTGGCTACATAGGGTCAGAAGGAGAGTAGATTGGACCTGGCTACATAGGGTCAGAAGGATAGTAGATGGGACCGGGCTACATAGGGTCAGAAGGATATTAGATTGGACCTGGCTACATAGGGTCAGAAGGATAGTAGATGGGACCTGGCTACATAGGGTCAGAAGGATAGTAGATGGGACCTGGCTACATAGGGTCAGAAGGATAGTAGATGGGACCTGGCTACATAGGGTCAGAAGGATAGTAGATTAGGTCCTGGCTACATAGGGTCAGAAGGAGAGTAGATGGGACCTGGCTACATAGGGTCAGAAGGATAGTAGTTGGGACCTGGCTACTTAGGGTCAGAAGGAGAGTAGACGGGAACTTGCTACATAGGGTCAGAAGGATAGTAGATGGGATTTGGCTACATAGGCTCTGAAGGATATTAGATGGGACCTGGCTACATAGGGTCAGAAGGATAGTAGATGGGACCTGGCCATATAGGGTCAAAAGGATAGTAGGTGGGACCTGGCTACATATTGTCAGAAGAATAGTAGATGGGACCTGGCTACATAGGGTCAGAAGGATAATAGATGGGACCTGGCTACATAGGGTCAGAAGGATAGTAGATGGGATCTGGCTACATAGGGTCAGAAGGAGAGTAGATGGGACCTGGCTACATAGGGTCAGAAGGATAGTAGATGGGATCTGGCTACATAGGGTCTGAAGGATAGTAGATGGGACCTGGCTACATAGGGTCAGAAGGATAGTAAATGGGTCCTGGCTACATAGGGTCAGAAGGATAGTAGATGGGACCTGACTACATAGGGTCAGAAGGATAGTAGATGGGACCTGGCTACATAGGGTCAGAAGGATAGTAGATGGGACCTGGCTACATAGGGTCAGAAGGAGAGTAGATGGGACCTGGCTACATAGGGTCAGAAGGATAGTAGATGGGATCTGGCTACATAGGGTCAGAAGGATAGTAGATGGGATCCGGCTACATATGCTCTGAAGGATAGTAGATGGGACCTGGCTACATAGGGTCAGAAGAATAGTAGATGGGAACTGGCTACATAGGGTCAAAAGGATAGTAGATGCGATCTGGCTACTTAGGGTCAGAAGGAGAGTAGATGGGACCTGGCTACATAGGGTCAGAAGGATAGAAGATTGGGACCTGGCTACATAGGGTCAGGAGGATAGAAGATGGACCTGGCTACATAGGGTCTGAAGGATAGTAGATGGGACCTGGCTACATAGGGTCAGGAGGATAGTAGATGGACCTGGCTACATCGGGTCAGAAGGATAGTAGATGGGACCTGGCTACATAGGGTCAGAAGGATTGTATATGGGATCTGGCTACATAGGGTCAGAAGGATAGTAGATGGAACCTGGCTACATAGGGTCAGAAGGATAGTAGATGGGACCTGGCTACATAGGGTCAGAAGGATAGTAGATGGGACCTGGCTACATAGGGTCAGAAGGATAGTAGATGGGACCTGGCTACATAGGGTCAGAAGGATAGTAGATGGGAACTGGCTACATAGGGTCAGAAGGAGAGTAGATGGGACCTGGCTACATAGGGTCAGAAGGATAGTAGATGGGACCTGGCTACATAGGGTCAGGAGGATAGTAGATGGACCTGGCTACATAGGGTCTGAAGGATAGTAGATGGGACCTGGCTACATAGGGTCAGGAGGATAGTAGATGGACCTGGCTACATCGGGTCAGAAGGATAGTAGATGGGACCTGGCTACATAGGGTCAGAAGGATAGTATATGGGATTTGGCTACATAGGGTCAGAAGGATAGTAGATGGGACCTGGCTACATAGGGTCAGAAGGATAGTAGATGGGACCTGGCTACATAGGGTCAGAAGGATAGTAGATGGGACCTGGCTACATAGGGTCAGAAGGATAGTAGATGGGAACTGGCTACATAGGGTCAGAAGGAGAGTAGATGGGACCTGGCTACATAGGGTCAGAAGGATAGTAGATGGGACCTGGCTACATAGGGTCAGGAGGATAGTAGATGGACCTGGCTACATAGGGTCTGAAGGATAGTAGATGGGACCTGGCTACATAGGGTCAGGAGGATAGTAGATGGACCTGGCTACATCGGGTCAGAAGGATAGTAGATGGGACCTGGCTACATAGGGTCAGAAGGATAGTAGATGGGATCTGGCTACATAGGGTCAGAAGGATAGTAGATGGAATCTGGCTACATAGGGTCAGAAGGATAGTAAATGGGACCTGGCTACATAGGGTCAGAAGGATAGTAGATGGGACCTGGCTACATAGGGTCAGAAGGATAGTAGATGGGACCTGGTTACATAGGGTCAGAAGGATAGTAGATGGGACCTGGCTACATAGGGTCAGGAGGATAGTAGATTGGACCTGGCTACATAGGGTCAGAAGGATAGGAGATGGGACCTGGCTACATAGGGTCAGAAGGATAGTAGATGGGATCTGGCTACATAGGGTCAGAAGGATAGTAGATGGGACCTGGCTACATAGGGTCAGAAGGATAGTAGATGGGAACTGGCTACATAGGGTCTGAAGGATAGTAGATGGGATCTGGCTAAATAGGCTCTGAAGGATAGTAGATGGGACCTGGCTACATAGGGTCAGAAGGATAGTAGATGGGACCTGGCTACATAGGGTCAAAAGGATAGTAGGTGGGACCTGGCTACATATTGTCAGGAGAATAGTAGATGGGACCTGGCTACATAGGGTCAGAAGGATAGTAGATGGGACCTGGCTACATACGGTCAGAAGGATAGTAGATGGGACCTGGCTACATAGGGTCAGAAGGATAGTAGATGGGACCTGGCTACATAGGGTCAGAAGGATAGTAGATGGGACCTGGCTACATAGGGTCAGAATGATAGTAGATGGGACCTGGCTACAAAAGGTCAAAAGGATAGTAGATGGGACCTGGCTACATAGGGTCAGAAGGAGAGTAGATGGGACCTGGCTACATAGGGTCAGAAGGATAGTAGATGGGACCGGGCTACATAGGGTCAGAAGGATATTAGATTGGACCTGGCTACATAGGGTCAGAAGGATAGTAGATGGGACCTGGCTACATAGGGTCAGAAGGATAGTAGATGGGACCTGGCTACATAGGGTCAGAAGGATAGTAGATGGGACCTGGCTACATAGGGTCAGAAGGATAGTAGATTAGGTCCTGGCTACATAGGGTCAGAAGGAGAGTAGATGGGACCTGGCTACATAGGGTCAGAAGGATAGTAGTTGGGACCTGGCTACTTAGGGTCAGAAGGAGAGTAGACGGGAACTTGCTACATAGGGTCAGAAGGATAGTAGATGGGATTTGGCTACATAGGCTCTGAAGGATATTAGATGGGACCTGGCTACATAGGGTCAGAAGGATAGTAGATGGGACCTGGCCATATAGGGTCAAAAGGATAGTAGGTGGGACCTGGCTACATATTGTCAGAAGAATAGTAGATGGGACCTGGCTACATAGGGTCAGAAGGATAATAGATGGGACCTGGCTACATAGGGTCAGAAGGATAGTAGATGGGATCTGGCTACATAGGGTCAGAAGGAGAGTAGATGGGACCTGGCTACATAGGGTCAGAAGGATAGTAGATGGGATCTGGCTACATAGGGTCTGAAGGATAGTAGATGGGACCTGGCTACATAGGGTCAGAAGGATAGTAAATGGGTCCTGGCTACATAGGGTCAGAAGGATAGTAGATGGGACCTGACTACATAGGGTCAGAAGGATAGTAGATGGGACCTGGCTACATAGGGTCAGAAGGATAGTAGATGGGACCTGGCTACATAGGGTCAGAAGGAGAGTAGATGGGACCTGGCTACATAGGGTCAGAAGGATAGTAGATGGGATCTGGCTACATAGGGTCAGAAGGATAGTAGATGGGATCCGGCTACATATGCTCTGAAGGATAGTAGATGGGACCTGGCTACATAGGGTCAGAAGAATAGTAGATGGGAACTGGCTACATAGGGTCAAAAGGATAGTAGATGCGATCTGGCTACTTAGGGTCAGAAGGAGAGTAGATGGGACCTGGCTACATAGGGTCAGAAGGATAGTAGATGGGACCTGGCTACATAGGGTCAGGAGGATAGAAGATGGACCTGGCTACATAGGGTCTGAAGGATAGTAGATGGGACCTGGCTACATAGGGTCAGGAGGATAGTAGATGGACCTGGCTACATCGGGTCAGAAGGATAGTAGATGGGACCTGGCTACATAGGGTCAGAAGGATAGTATATGGGATCTGGCTACATAGGGTCAGAAGGATAGTAGATGGAACCTGGCTACATAGGGTCAGAAGGATAGTAGATGGGACCTGGCTACATAGGGTCAGAAGGATAGTAGATGGGACCTGGCTACATAGGGTCAGAAGGATAGTAGATGGGACCTGGCTACATAGGGTCAGAAGGATAGTAGATGGGACCTGGCTACATAGGGTCAGAAGGAGAGTAGATGGGACCTGGCTACATAGGGTCAGAAGGATAGTAGATGGGACCTGGCTACATAGGGTCAGGAGGATAGTAGATGGACCTGGCTACATAGGGTCTGAAGGATAGTAGATGGGACCTGGCTACATAGGGTCAGAAGGATAGTAGATGGGACCTGGCTACATAGGGTCAGAAGGATAGTAGATGGGAACTGGCTACATAGGGTCAGAAGGAGAGTAGATGGGACCTGGCTACATAGGGTCAGAAGGATAGTAGATGGGACCTGGCTACATAGGGTCAGGAGGATAGTAGATGGACCTGGCTACATAGGGTCTGAAGGATAGTAGATGGGACCTGGCTACATAGGGTCAGGAGGATAGTAGATGGGAACTGGCTACATAGGGTCAGAAGGAGAGTAGATGGGACCTGGCTACATAGGGTCAGAAGGATAGTAGATGGGACCTGGCTACATAGGGTCAGGAGGATAGTAGATGGACCTGGCTACATAGGGTCTGAAGGATAGTAGATGGGACCTGGCTACATAGGGTCAGGAGGATAGTAGATGGACCTGGCTACATCGGGTCAGAAGGATAGTAGATGGGACCTGGCTACATAGGGTCAGAAGGATAGTATATGGGATCTGGCTACATAGGGTCAGAAGGATAGTAGATGGAACCTGGCTACATAGGGTCAGAAGGATAGTAGATGGGACCTGGCTACATAGGGTCAGAAGGACAGTAGATGGGACCTGGCTACATAGGGTCAGAAGGATAGTAGATGGGATCTGGCTACATAGGGTCAGAAGGATAGTAAATGGGACCTGGCTACATAGGGTCAGAAGGATAGTAGATGGGACCTGGCTACATAGGGTCAGTAGGATAGTAGATGGGATCTGGCCACATAGGGTCAGAAGGATAGTAGATGGGATCCGGCTACATATGCTCTGAAGGATAGTAGATGGGACCTGGCTACATAGAGTCAGAAGGATAGTAGATGGGAACTGGCTACATAGGGTCAAAAGGATAGTAGATGCGATCTGGCTACTTAGGGTCAGAAGGATAGTAGATGGGACCTGGCTACATAGGGTCAGAAGGAGAGTAGATGGGACCTGGCTACATAGGGTCAGAAGGATAGTAGATGGGACCTGGCTACATAGGGTCAGGAGGATAGTAGATGGACCTGGCTACTTAGGGTCTGAAGGATAGTAGATGGGACCTGGCTACATAGGGTCAGGAGGATAGTACATGGACCTGGCTACATATGGTCAGAATGATAGTAGATGGGACTTGGCTACATATGGTCAGAAGAATAGTAGATGGGACCTGGCTACATAGGGTCAGAAGGAGAGTAGATGGGACCTGGCTACATAGGGTCAGAAGGAGAGTAGATGGGACCTGGCTACATAGGGTCAGAAGGATAGTAGATGGGACCGGGCTACATAGGGTCAGAAGGATATTAGATTGGACCTGGCTACATAGGGTCAGAAGGATAGTAGATGGGACCTGGCTACATAGGGTCAGAAGGATAGTAGATGGGACCTGGCTACATAGGGTCAGAAGGATAGTAGATGGGACCTGGCTACATAGGGTCAGAAGGATAGTAGATTAGGTCCTGGCTACATAGGGTCAGAAGGAGAGTAGATGGGACCTGGCTACATAGGGTCAGAAGGATAGTAGTTGGGACCTGGCTACTTAGGGTCAGAAGGAGAGTAGACGGGAACTTGCTACATAGGGTCAGAAGGATAGTAGATGGGATTTGGCTACATAGGCTCTGAAGGATATTAGATGGGACCTGGCTACATAGGGTCAGAAGGATAGTAGATGGGACCTGGCCATATAGGGTCAAAAGGATAGTAGGTGGGACCTGGCTACATATTGTCAGAAGTATAGTAGATGGGACCTGGCTACATAGGGTCAGAAGGATAATAGATGGGACCTGGCTACATAGGGTCAGAAGGATAGTAGATGGGATCTGGCTACATAGGGTCAGAAGGAGAGTAGATGGGACCTGGCTACATAGGGTCAGAAGGATAGTAGATGGGATCTGGCTACATAGGGTCTGAAGGATAGTAGATGGGACCTGGCTACATAGGGTCAGAAGGATAGTAAATGGGTCCTGGCTACATAGGGTCAGAAGGATAGTAGATGGGACCTGACTACATAGGGTCAGAAGGATAGTAGATGGGACCTGGCTACATAGGGTCAGAAGGATAGTAGATGGGACCTGGCTACATAGGGTCAGAAGGCGAGTAGATGGGACCTGGCTACATAGGGTCAGAAGGATAGTAGATGGGATCTGGCTACATAGGGTCAGAAGGATAGTAGATGGGATCCGGCTACATATGCTCTGAAGGATAGTAGATGGGACCTGGCTACATAGGGTCAGAAGAATAGTAGATGGGAACTGGCTACATAGGGTCAAAAGGATAGTAGATGCGATCTGGCTACATAGGGTCAAAAGGATAGTAGATGCGATCTGGCTACTTAGGGTCAGAAGGATAGTAGATGGGAACTGGCTACATAGGGTCAGAAGGAGAGTAGATGGGACCTGGCTACATAGGGTCAGAAGGATAGTAGATGGGACCTGGCTACATAGGGTCAGGAGGATAGTAGATGGACCTGGCTACATAGGGTCTGAAGGATAGTAGATGGGACCTGGCTACATAGGGTCAGGAGGATAGTAGATGGACCTGGCTACATAGGGTCAGAAGGATAGTAGATGGGACCTGGCTACATAGGGTCAGAAGGATAGTAGATGGGATCTGGCTACATAGGGTCAGAAGGATAGTAGATGGGATCTGGCTACATATGCTCTGAAGGATAGTAGATGGGACCTGGCTACATAGGGTCAGAAGGATAGTAGATGGGAACTGGCTACATAGGTTTAAAAAGATAGTAGATGCGAACTGGCTACATAGGGTCAGAAGGATAGTAGATGGGACCTGGCTACATAGGGTCAGAAGGATATTAGATTGGACCTGGCTACATAGGGTCAGAAGGATAGTAGATGGGACCTGGCTACATACGGTCAGAAGGATAGTAGATGGGACCTGGCTACATAGGGTCAGAAGGATAGTAGATGGGACCTGGCTACATACGGTCAGAAGGATAGTAGATGGGACCTGGCTACATAGGGTCAGAAGGATAGTAGATGGGACCTGGCTACATAGGGTCAGAAGGATAGTAGATGGGACCTGGCTACATAGGGTCAGAAGGATAGTAGATGGGACCTGGCTACAAAGGGTCAGAAGGATAGTAGATGGGACCTGGCTACATAGGGTCAGAAGGAGAGTAGATGGGAACTGGCTACATAGGGTCAGAAGGATAGTGTTACGGTGCGTGAATGAGGACCCAAAAGCGAATTAACGTAAACAGAACTTCTTTAATAACAAAACATAGGTAGGCTCAGATGGACCGGCAGATTCCGACAGGACAGGACAAGGTTGCAGCAAACATGACGATAGTCTGGTTCAGGCATGAAAAACACAAACAAGAATCCGACAAAGACAGGAACAAAAACAGAGAGAGATATAGAGGACTAATCAGAGGGAAAAAGGGAACAGGTGGGAAAAGGGGTGACGAGGTAGTTAGGAGGAGACAAGGAACAGCTGGGGGAAAGAGGGGGAGAAAAGGTAACCTAATAACGACCAGCAGAGGGAGACAGGGTGAAGGGAAAGGACAGAAACAAGACACAACATGACAATACATGACAGTACCCCCCCACTCACCGAGCGCCTCCTGGCGCACTCGAGGAGGAAACCTGGCGGCAACGGAGGAAATCATCGATCAGCGCACGGTCCAGCACGTCCCGAGAGGGAACCCAACTCCTCTCCTCAGGACCGTACCCCTCCCAATCTACTAGGTACTGATGACCACGGCCCCGAGGACGCATGTCCAAAATCCTACGGACCCTGTAGATGGGTGCGCCCTCGACAAGGATGGGGGGGGGGGGGGAAGACGAGCGGGGGCGCGAAGAACGGGCTTGACACAGGAGACATGGAAGACCGGGTGGACGCGACGAAGATATCGCGGAAGAAGAAATCGCACTGCGACAGGATTAATGATCCGAGAAATACGGAACGGACCAATGAACCGCGGGGTCAACTTGCGAGAAGCGGTCTTAAGGGGAAGGTTCTGAGTGGAGAGCCAAACTCTCTGACCGCGACAATATCTAGGACTCTTAGTTCTACGCTTATTAGCAGCTCTCACAGTCTGCGCCCTATAACGGCAAAGTGCAGACCTGACCCTCTTCCAGGTGCGCTCGCAACGTTGGACAAAAGCCTGAGCGGAGGGGACGCTGGACTCGGCGAACTGAGATGAGAACAGCGGAGGCTGGTACCCGAGGCTACTCTGAAAAGGAGATAGCCCGGTCGCAGACGAAGGAAGCGAGTTGTGGGCGTATTCTGCCCAGGGGAGCTGTTCTGACCAAGACGCAGGGTTGCGAAAAGAAAGACTGCGTAAGATGCGACCAATAGTCTGATTGGCCCGTTCTGCTTGACCGTTAGACTGGGGGTGAAAGCCGGAAGAGAGACTGACGGAAGCCCCAATCAAACGGCAAAACTCCCTCCAAAATTGAGACGTGAATTGCGGACCTCTGTCCGAAACGACGTCTGACGGAAGGCCATGAATTCTGAAAACATTCTCGATGATGATTTGTGCCGTCTCTTTAGCAGAAGGGAGCTTAGCAAGGGGAATAAAATGAGCCGCCTTAGAAAACCTGTCGACAACCGTAAGAATAACAGTCTTCCCCGCTGACGAAGGCAGTCCGGTGACAAAATCTAAGGCGATGTGAGACCACGGTCGAGAGGGAATGGGAAGCGGCCTGAGACGGCCGGCAGGAGGGGAGTTACCGGACTTAGTCTGCGCGCAGACCGAACAAGCAGCCACGAAGCGACGCGTGTCATGCTCCCGGGTGGGCCACCAAAAACGCTGGCGAATGGAAGCAAGCGTACCCCGAAAGCCAGGATGGCCGGCTAACTTGGCAGAGTGAGCCCACTGAAGAACGGCCAGACGAGTAGGAACGGGAACGAAAAGAAGGTTCCTAGGACAAGCGCGCGGCGACGGAGTTTGAGTGAGTGCTTGCTTTACCTGCCTCTCAATTCCCCAGACAGTCAACCCGACAACACGCCCCTCAGGGAGAATCCCCTCGGGGTCAGTGGAGGCTACTGAAGAACTGAAGAGACGAGATAAAGCATCAGGCTTGGTGTTCTTAGAGCCCGGACGATAAGAAATCACGAACTCGAAACGAGCGAAAAACAGCGCCCAGCGCGCCTGACGCGCATTAAGTCGTTTGGCAGAACGGATGTACTCAAGGTTCCTATGGTCAGTCCAAACGACAAAAGGAACGGTCGCCCCCTCCAACCACTGTCGCCATTCGCCTAGGGCTAAGCGGATGGCGAGCAGTTCGCGGTTTCCCACATCATAGTTACGTTCCGACGGCGACAGGCGATGAGAAAAATACGCGCAAGGGTGGACCTTGTCGTCAGAGAGGGAGCGCTGAGAAAGAATGGCTCCCACGCCCACCTCTGACGCGTCAACCTCGACAACGAACTGTCTAGTGACGTCAGGTGTAACAAGGATAGGTGCGGATGTAAAACGATTCTTGAGGAGATCAAAAGCTCCCTGGGCGGAAACGGACCACTTAAAGCACGTCTTGACAGAAGTAAGGGCTGTGAGAGGAGCTGCCACCTGACCGAAATTACGGATGAAACGACGATAGAAGTTCGCGAAGCCGAGAAAGCGCTGCAGCTCGACGCGTGACTTAGGGACGGGCCAATCAATGACAGCTTGGACCTTAGCGGGATCCATCTTAATGCCTTCAGCGGAAATAACAGAACCGAGAAATGTGACGGAGGAGGCATGAAAAGAGCACTTCTCAGCCTTCACAAAAAGACAATTCTCTAAAAGGCGCTGGAGGACACGTCGAACGTGCTGAACATGAATCTGGAGTGACGGTGAAAAAATCAGGATATCGTCAAGGTAAACGAAAACAAAGATGTTCAGCATGTCTCTCAGGACATCATTGACTAATGCCTGAAAGACAGCTGGAGCGTTAGCGAGGCCGAAAGGAAGAACCCGGTATTCAAAGTGCCCTAACGGAGTGTTAAACGCCGTCTTCCACTCGTCCCCCTCCCTGATGCGCACGAGATGGTAAGCGTTACGAAGGTCCAACTTAGTGAAAAACCTGGCTCCCTGCAGGATCTCGAAGGCTGAAGACATAAGAGGAAGCGGATAACGATTCTTCACTGTTATGTCATTCAGCCCTCGATAATCTATGCAGGGGCGCAGGGACCCGTCCTTCTTCTTAACAAAAAAAAACCCCGCTCCGGCGGGAGAGGAGGAGGGGACTATGGTACCGGCGGCAAGAGCTACAGACAAATAATCTTCGAGAGCCTTACGTTCGGGAGCCGACAGAGAGTATAGTCTACCCCGGGGGGGAGTGGTTCCCGGAAGGAGATCAATACTACAATCATACGACCGGTGTGGGGGAAGAGAGGTGGCCCTGGACCGACTGAACACCGTGCGCAGATCGTGATATTCCTCCGGCACCCCTGTCAAATCACCAGGCTCCTCCTGTGAAGAAGAGACAGAGGAAACAGGAGGGATAGCAGACATTAAACATTTCACATGACAAGAGACGTTCCAGGAGAGGATAGAATTACTAGACCAATTAATGGAAGGATTATGACAAACTAGCCAGGGATGGCCAAAAACAACAGGTGTAAAAGGTGAACGAAAAATTAAAAAAGAAATGGTTTCGCTATGATTACCAGAAACAGTGAGGGTTAAAGGTAGCGTCTCACGCTGAATCCTGGGGAGAGGACTACCATCCAGGGCGAACAAGGCCGTGGACTCCCTTAACTGTCTGAGAGGAATGTCATGTTCCCGAGCCCAGGTCTCGTCCATAAAACAGCCCTCCGCCCCAGAGTCTATTAAGGCACTGCAGGAAGCTGACGAACCGGTCCAGCGTAGATGGACCGACAAGGTAGTGCAGGATCTTGAAGGAGAGACAGGAGTAGTAGCGCTCACCAGTAGCCCTCCGCTTACTGATGAGCTCTGGCTTTTACTGGACATGAAGTGACAAAATGACCAGCAGAACCGCAATAGAGACAGAGGCGGTTGGTGATTCTCCGTTCCCTCTCCTTAGTCGAGATGCGGATACCTCCCAGCTGCATAGGCTCAGCACCCGAGCCGGCAGAGGAAGATGGTAGTGATGCGGAGAGGGGGGCAACGGAGAACGCGAGCTCCTTTCCACGAGCTCGGTGACGAAGATCAACCCGTCGCTCAATGCGAATAGCGAGTTCAATCAAGGAATCCACGCTGGAAGGAACCTCCCGGGAGAGAATCTCATCCTTTACCTCTGCGCGGAGACCCTCCAGAAAACGAGCGAGCAAAGCCGGCTCGTTCCAGCCACTGGAGGCAGCAAGAGTGCGAAACTCAATAGAGTAGTCTGTTATGGATCGATTACCTTGACATAGGGAAGACAGGGCCCTGGAAGCCTCCTCCCCAAAAACAGATCGATCAAAAACCCGTATCATCTCCTCCTTAAAGTCCTGATACTGGTTAGTACACTCAGCCCTTGCCTCCCAGATTGCCGTGCCCCACTCACGAGCCCGTCCAGTAAGGAGAGATATGACGTAGGCGACACGAGCAGTACTCCTGGAGTAAGTGTTGGGCTGGAGAGAAAACACAATATCACACTGGGTGAGGAATGAGCGGCATTCAGTGGGCTCCCCAGAGTAACACGGCGGGTTATTGATTCTGGGCTCCGGAGATTCGACAGCCCTGGAAGTGGCCGGTGGATCGAGGCGGAGATGGTGAACCTGTTCTGTGAGGTTGGGGACTTGGGTGGCCAGGGTCTCAACGGCATGTCGAGCAGCAGACAATTCCTGCTCGTGTCTGCCTAGCATCGCTCCCTGGATCTCGACGGCTGAGTGGAGAGGATCCGAAGTCGCTGGGTCCATTCTTGGTCGGATTCTTCTGTTACGGTGCGTGAATGAGGACCCAAAAGCGAATTAACGTAAACAGAACTTCTTTAATAACAAAACATAGGTAGGCTCAGATGGACCGGCAGATTCCGACAGGACAGGACAAGGTTGCAGCAAACATGACGATAGTCTGGTTCAGGCATGAAAAACACAAACAAGAATCCGACAAAGACAGGAACAAAAACAGAGAGAGATATAGAGGACTAATCAGAGGGAAAAAGGGAACAGGTGGGAAAAGGGGTGACGAGGTAGTTAGGAGGAGACAAGGAACAGCTGGGGGAAAGAGGGGGAGAAAAGGTAACCTAATAACGACCAGCAGAGGGAGACAGGGTGAAGGGAAAGGACAGAAACAAGACACAACATGACAATACATGACAGATAGTAGATGGGATCTGGCTACATAGGGTCTGAAGGATAGTAGATGGGATCTGGCTACATAGGCTCTGAAGGATAGTAGATGGGACCTGGCTACATAGGGTCAGAAGGATAGTAGATGGGACCTGGCTACATAGGGTCAAAAGGATAGTAGGTGGGACCTGGCTACATATTGTCAGAAGAATAGTATATGGGACCTGGCTACATAGGGTCAGAAGGAGAGTAGATGGGACCTGGCTACATAGGGTCAGAAGGATAGTAGATGGGACCTGGCTACATAGGGTCAGAAGGAGAGTAGATGGGACCTGGCTACATAGGGTCAGAAGGATAGTAGATGGGACCTGGCTACATAGGGTCAGAAGGAGAGTAGATGGGACCTGGCTACATGGGGTCAGAAGGATAGTAGATGGGACCTGGCTACATAGGGTCAGGAGGATAGTAGATGGACCTGGCTACATAGGGTCTGAAGGATAGTAGATAGGACCTGGCTACATAGGGTCAGGAGGATAGTAGATGGACCTGGCTACATCGGGTCAGAAGTATAGTAGATGGGACCTGGCTACATAGGGTCAGAAGGATAGTAGATAGGATCTGGCTACATAGGGTCAGAAGGATAGTAGATGGGACCTGGCTACATAGGGTCAGAAGGATAGTAGATGGGACCTGGCTACATAGGGTCAGAAGGATAGTAGATGGGACCTGGCTACATAGGGTCAGAAGGATAGTAGATGGGATCTGGCTACATAGGGTCTGAAGGATAGTAGATGGGATCTGGCTACATAGGGTCAGGAGGATAGTAGATGGACCTGGCTACATAGGGTCAGAAGGATAGTAGATTGGACCTGGCTACATAGGGTCAGAAGGATAGTAGATGGGATCTGGCTAAATAGGGTCAGAAGGATAGTAGATGGGATCTGGCTACTTATGCTCTGAAGTATAGTAGATGGGACCTGGCTACATAGGGTCAGAAGGATAGTAGATGGGAACTGGCTACATAGGTTTAAAAAGATAGTAGATGCGAACTGGCTACATAGGGTCAGAAGGATAGTAGATGGGACCGGGCTACATAGGGTCAGAAGGATATTAGATTGGACCTGGCTACATAGGGTCAGAAGGATAGTAGATGGGACCTGGCTACATACGGTCAGAAGGATAGTAGATGGGACCTGGCTACATAGGGTCAGAAGGATAGTAGATGGGACCTGGCTACATAGGGTCAGAAGGATAGTAGATGGGACCTTGCTACATAGGGTCAGAAGGATAGTAGATGGGACCTGGCTACATAGGGTCAGAAGGAGAGTAGATGGGAACTGGCTACATAGGGTCAGAAGGATAGTAGATGGGACCTGGCTACATAGGGTCTGAAGGATAGTAGATGGGATCTGGCTACATAGGCTCTGAAGGATAGTAGATGGGACCTGGCTACATAAGGTCAGAAGGATAGTAGATGGGACCTGGCTACATAGGGTCAGAAGGATAGTAGATGGGATCTGGCTACATAGGGTCTGAAGGATAGTAGATGGGATCTGGCTACATAGGCTCTGAAGGATAGTAGATGGGACCTGGCTACATAAGGTCAGAAGGATAGTAGATGGGACCTGGCTACATAGGGTCAAAAGGATAGTAGGTGGGACCTGGCTACATATTGTCAGAAGAATAGTAGATGGGACCTGGCTACATATGGCCAGAAGGATAGTAGATGGGACCTGGCTACATAGGGTCAGAAGGATAGTAGATGGGACCTGGCTACATAGGGTCAGGAGGATAGTAGATGGACCTGGCTACATAGGGTCTGAAGGATAGTAGATGGGACCTGGCTACATAGGGTCAGGAGGATAGTAGATGGACCTGGCTACATCGGGTCAGAAGTATAGTAGATGGGACCTGGCTACATAGGGTCAGAAGGATAGTAGATAGGATCTGGCTACATAGGGTCAGAAGGATAGTAGATGGGACCTGGCTACATAGGGTCAGAAGGATAGTAGATGGGACCTGGCTACATAGGGTCAGAAGGATAGTAGATGGGACCTGGCTACATAGGGTCAGAAGGATAGTAGATGGGATCTGGCTACATAGGGTCTGAAGGATAGTAGATGGGATCTGGCTACATAGGGTCAGAAGGATAGTAAATGGGACCTGGCTACATAGGGTCAGAAGGATAGTAGATGGGACCTGGCTACATAGGGTCAGAATGATAGTAGATGGGACCTGGTTACATAGGGTCAGAAGGATAGTAGATGGGACCTGGCTACATAGGGTCAGGAGGATAGTAGATGGACCTGGCTACATAGGGTCAGAAGGATAGTAGATGGGACCTGGCTACATAGGGTCAGAAGGATAGTAGTAGATGGGATCTGGCTACTTATGCTCTGAAGTATAGTAGATGGGACCTGGCTACATAGGGTCAGAAGGATAGTAGATGGGAACTGGCTACATAGGTTTAAAAAGATAGTAGATGCGAACTGGCTACATAGGGTCAGAAGGATAGTAGATGGGACCTGGCTACACAGGGTCAGAAGGATAGTAGATGGGGCTGGCTAAGTAGGGTCAGAAGGATAGTAGATGGGATCTGGCTACATAGGGTCTGAAGGATAGTAGATGGGATCTGGCTACATAGGCTCTGAAGGATAGTAGATGGGACCGGGCTACATAGGGTCAGAAGGATATTAGATTGGACCTGGCTACATAGGGTCAGAAGGATAGTAGATGGGACCTGGCTACATACGGTCAGAAGGATAGTAGATGGGACCTGGCTACATAGGGTCAGAAGGATAGTAGATGGGACCTGGCTACATAGGGTCAGAAGGATAGTAGATGGGACCTTGCTACATAGGGTCAGAAGGATAGTAGATGGGACCTGGCTACATAGGGTCAGAAGGAGAGTAGATGGGAACTGGCTACATAGGGTCAGAAGGATAGTAGATGGGACCTGGCTACATAGGGTCTGAAGGATAGTAGATGGGATCTGGCTACATAGGCTCTGAAGGATAGTAGATGGGACCTGGCTACATAAGGTCAGAAGGAGAGTAGATGGGACCTGGCTACATAGGGTCAGAAGGATAGTAGATGGGATCTGGCTACATAGGGTCTGAAGGATAGTAGATGGGATCTGGCTACATAGGCTCTGAAGGATAGTAGATGGGACCTGGCTACATAAGGTCAGAAGGATAGTAGATGGGACCTGGCTACATAGGGTCAAAAGGATAGTAGGTGGGACCTGGCTACATATTGTCAGAAGAATAGTAGATGGGACCTGGCTACATATGGCCAGAAGGATAGTAGATGGGACCTGGCTACATAGGGTCAGAAGGATAGTAGATGGGACCTGGCTACATAGGGTCAGGAGGATAGTAGATGGACCTGGCTACATAGGGTCTGAAGGATAGTAGATGGGACCTGGCTACATAGGGTCAGGAGGATAGTAGATGGACCTGGCTACATCGGGTCAGAAGTATAGTAGATGGGACCTGGCTACATAGGGTCAGAAGGATAGTAGATAGGATCTGACTACATAGGGTCAGAAGGATAGTAGATGGGACCTGGCTACATAGGGTCAGAAGGATAGTAGATGGGACCTGGCTACATAGGGTCAGAAGGATAGTAGATGGGACCTGGCTACATAGGGTCGGAAGGATAGTAGATGGGATCTGGCTACATAGGGTCTGAAGGATAGTAGATGGGATCTGGCTACATAGGGTCAGAAGGATAGTAAATGGGACCTGGCTACATAGGGTCAGAAGGATAGTAGATGGGACCTGGCTACATAGGGTCAGAAGGATAGTAGATGGGACCTGGTTACATAGGGTCAGAAGGATAGTAGATGGGACCTGGCTACATAGGGTCAGGAGGATAGTAGATGGACCTGGCTACATAGGGTCAGAAGGATAGTAGATGGGACCTGGCTACATAGGGTCAGAAGGATAGTAGTAGATGGGATCTGGCTACTTATGCTCTGAAGTATAGTAGATGGGACCTGGCTACATAGGGTCAGAAGGATAGTAGATGGGAACTGGCTACATAGGTTTAAAAAGATAGTAGATGCGAACTGGCTACATAGGGTCAGAAGGATAGTAGATGGGACCTGGCTACACAGGGTCAGAAGGATAGTAGATGGGGCTGGCTAAGTAGGGTCAGAAGGATAGTAGATGGGATCTGGCTACATAGGGTCTGAAGGATAGTAGATGGGATCTGGCTACATAGGCTCTGAAGGATAGTAGATGGGACCGGGCTACATAGGGTCAGAAGGATATTAGATTGGACCTGGCTACATAGGGTCAGAAGGATAGTAGATGGGACCTGGCTACATACGGTCAGAAGGATAGTAGATGGGACCTGGCTACATAGGGTCAGAAGGATAGTAGATGGGACCTGGCTACATAGGGTCAGAAGGAGAGTAGATGGGAACTGGCTACATAGGGTCAGAAGGAGAGTAGATGGGACCTGGCTACATAGGGTCTGAAGGATAGTAGATGGGATCTGGCTACATAGGCTCTGAAGGATAGTAGATGGGACCTGGCTACATAAGGTCAGAAGGATAGTAGATGGGACCTGGCTACATAGGGTCAGAAGGATAGTAGATGGGATCTGGCTACATAGGGTCTGAAGGATAGTAGATGGGATCTGGCTACATAGGCTCTGAAGGATAGTAGATGGGACCTGGCTACATAAGGTCAGAAGGATAGTAGATGGGACCTGGCTACATAGGGTCAAAAGGATAGTAGGTGGGACCTGGCTACATATTGTCAGAAGAATAGTAGATGGGACCTGGCTACATATGGCCAGAAGGATAGTAGATGGGACCTGGCTACATAGGTTCAGAAGGATAGTGGATGGGACCTGGCTACATAGGGTCAGAAGGATAGTAGATGGGACCTGGCTACATAGGGTCAGAAGGAGAGTAGATGGGACCTGGCTACATAGGGTCAGAAGGATAGTAGATGGGACCTGGCTACATAGGGTCAGGAGGATAGTAGATGGACCTGGCTACACAGGGTCTGAAGGATAGTAGATGGGACCTGGCTACATAGGGTCAGAACGATAGTAGATGGGATCTGGCTACATAGGGTCTGAAGGATAGTAGATGGTATCTGGCTACATAGGCTCTGAAGGATAGTAGATGGGACCTGGCTACATAAGGTCAGAAGGATAGTAGATGGGACCTGGCTACATAGGGTCAGAAGGATAGTAGATGGGACCTGGCCACATAGGGTCAGAAGGATAGTAGATGGGACCTGGCTACATAGGGTCAGAAGGATAGTAGATGGGACCTGGCTACATAGGGTCAGAAGGATAGTAGATGGGACCTGGCTACAAAGGGTCAGAAGGATAGTAGATGGGACCTGGCTACATAGGGTCAGAAGGATAGTAGATGGGACCTGGCTACATAGGGTCAGAAGGATAGTAGATGGGACCTGGCTACATACGGTCAGAAGGATAGTAGATGGGACCTGGCTACATAGGGTCAGAAGGATAGTAGATGGGACCTGGCTACATAGGGTCAGAAGGATAGTAGATGGGACCTGGCTACATAGGGTCAGAAGGATAGTAGATGGGACCTGGCTACATAGGGTCAGAAGGAGAGTAGATGGGAACTGGCTACATAGGGTCAGAAGGATAGTAGATGGGACCTGGCTACATAGGGTCTGAAGGATAGTAGATGGGATCTGGCTACATAGGCTCTGAAGGATAGTAGATGGGACCTGGCTACATAAGGTCAGACGGATAGTAGATGGGACCTGGCTACATAGGGTCAGAACGATAGTAGATGGGATCTGGCTACATAGGGTCTGAAGGATAGTAGATGGGATCTGGCTACATTGGCTCTGAAGGATAGTAGATGGGACCTGGCTACATAAGGTCAGAAGGATAGTAGATGGGACCTGGCTACATAGGGTCAAAAGGATAGCAGGTGGGACCTGGCTACATATTGTCAGAAGAATAGTAGATGGGACCTGGCTACATATGGCCAGAAGGATAGTAGATGGGACCTGGCTACATAGGGTCAGAAGGATAGTAGATGGGACCTGGCTACATAGGGTCAGGAGGATAGTAGATGGACCTGGCTACATAGGGTCTGAAGGATAGTAGATGGGACCTGGCTACATAGGGTCAGGAGGATAGTAGATGGACCTGGCTACATCGGGTCAGAAGTATAGTAGATGGGACCTGGCTACATAGGGTCAGAAGGATAGTAGATAGGATCTGGCTACATAGGGTCAGAAGGATAGTAGATGGGACCTGGCTACATAGGGTCAGAAGGATAGTAGATGGGACCTGGCTACATAGGGTCAGAAGGATAGTAGATGGGACCTGGCTACATAGGGTCAGAAGGATAGTAGATGGGATCTGGCTACATAGGGTCTGAAGGATAGTAGATGGGATCTGGCTACATAGGGTCAGAAGGATAGTAAATGGGACCTGGCTACATAGGGTCAGAAGGATAGTAGATGGGACCTGGCTACATAGGGTCAGAAGGATAGTAGATGGGACCTGGTTACATAGGGTCAGAAGGATAGTAGATGGGACCTGGCTACATAGGGTCAGGAGGATAGTAGATGGACCTGGCTACATAGGGTCAGAAGGATAGTAGATGGGACCTGGCTACATAGGGTCAGAAGGATAGTAGTAGATGGGATCTGGCTACTTATGCTCTGAAGTATAGTAGATGGGACCTGGCTACATAGGGTCAGAAGGATAGTAGATGGGAACTGGCTACATAGGTTTAAAAAGATAGTAGATGCGAACTGGCTACATAGGGTCAGAAGGATAGTAGATGGGACCTGGCTACACAGGGTCAGAAGGATAGTAGATGGGGCTGGCTAAGTAGGGTCAGAAGGATAGTAGATGGGATCTGGCTACATAGGGTCTGAAGGATAGTAGATGGGATCTGGCTACATAGGCTCTGAAGGATAGTAGATGGGACCGGGCTACATAAGGTCAGAAGGATATTAGATTGGACCTGGCTACATAGGGTCAGAAGGATAGTAGATGGGACCTGTCTACATACGGTCAGAAGGATAGTAGATGGGACCTGGCTACATAGGGTCAGAAGGATAGTAGATGGGACCTGGCTACATAGGGTCAGAAGGAGAGTAGATGGGAACTGGCTACATAGGGTCAGAAGGATAGTAGATGGGACCTGGCTACATAGGGTCTGAAGGATAGTAGATGGGATCTGGCTACATAGGCTCTGAAGGATAGTAGATGGGACCTGGCTACATAAGGTCAGAAGGATAGTAGATGGGACCTGGCTACATAGGGTCAGAAGGATAGTAGATGGGATCTGGCTACATAGGGTCTGAAGGATAGTAGATGGGATCTGGCTACATAGGCTCTGAAGGATAGTAGGTGGGACCTGGCTACATAAGGTCAGAAGGATAGTAGATGGGACCTGGCTACATAGGGTCAAAAGGATAGTAGGTGGGACCTGGCTACATATTGTCAGAAGAATAGTAGATGGGACCTGGCTACATATGGCCAGAAGGATAGTAGATGGGACCTGGCTACATAGGTTCAGAAGGATAGTAGATGGGACCTGGCTACATAGGGTCAGAAGGATAGTAGATGGGACCTGGCTACATAGGGTCAGAAGGAGAGTAGATGGGACCTGGCTACATAGGGTCAGAAGGATAGTAGATGGGACCTGGCTACATAGGGTCAGGAGGATAGTAGATGGACCTGGCTACACAGGGTCTGAAGGATAGTAGATGGGACCTGGCTACATAGGGTCAGGAGGATATTACATGGACCTGGCTACATATGGTCAGAAGGATAGTAGATGGGACCTGGCTACATAGGGTCAGAAGGATAGTAGATGGGACCTGGCTACATAGGGTCAGAAGGAGAGTAGATGGGACCTGGCTACATAGGGTCAGAAGGATAGTAGATGGGACCGGGCTACATAGGGTCAGAAGGATATTAGATTGGACCTGGCTACATAGGGTCAGAAGGATAGTAGATGGGACCTGGCCACATAGGGTCAGAAGGATAGTAGATGGGACCTGGCTACATAGGGTCAGAAGGATAGTAGATGGGACCTGGCTACATAGGGTCAGAAGGATAGTAGATGGGACCTGGCTACAAAGGGTCAGAAGGATAGTAGATGGGACCTGGCTACATAGGGTCAGAAGGAGAGTAGATGGGACTTGGCTACATAGGTTCAGAAGGATAGTAGATGGGACCTGGCTACATAAGGTCAGAAGGATAGTAGATGGGACCTGGCTACATAGGGTCAGAAGGATAGTAGATGGGATCTGGCTACATAGGGTCTGAAGGATAGTAGATGGGATCTGGCTACATAGGCTCTGAAGGATAGTAGGTGGGACCTGGCTACATAAGGTCAGAAGGATAGTAGATGGGACCTGGCTACATAGGGTCAAAAGGATAGTAGGTGGGACCTGGCTACATATTGTCAGAAGAATAGTAGATGGGACCTGGCTACATATGGCCAGAAGGATAGTAGATGGGACCTGGCTACATAGGTTCAGAAGGATAGTAGATGGGACCTGGCTACATAGGGTCAGAAGGATAGTAGATGGGACCTGGCTACATAGGGTCAGAAGGAGAGTAGATGGGACCTGGCTACATAGGGTCAGAAGGATAGTAGATGGGACCTGGCTACATAGGGTCAGGAGGATAGTAGATGGACCTGGCTACACAGGGTCTGAAGGATAGTAGATGGGACCTGGCTACATAGGGTCAGGAGGATATTACATGGACCTGGCTACATATGGTCAGAAGGATAGTAGATGGGACCTGGCTACATAGGGTCAGAAGGATAGTAGATGGGACCTGGCTACATAGGGTCAGAAGGAGAGTAGATGGGACCTGGCTACATAGGGTCAGAAGGATAGTAGATGGGACCGGGCTACATAGGGTCAGAAGGATATTAGATTGGACCTGGCTACATAGGGTCAGAAGGATAGTAGATGGGACCTGGCCACATAGGGTCAGAAGGATAGTAGATGGGACCTGGCTACATAGGGTCAGAAGGATAGTAGATGGGACCTGGCTACATAGGGTCAGAAGGATAGTAGATGGGACCTGGCTACAAAGGGTCAGAAGGATAGTAGATGGGACCTGGCTACATAGGGTCAAAAGGAGAGTAGATGGGACTTGGCTACATAGGTTCAGAAGGATAGTAGATGGGACCTGGCTACATAGGGTAAGAAGGAGAGTAGATGGGACCTGGCTACATAGGGTCAGAAGGATAGTAGATGGGATCTGGCTACATAGGGTCTGAAGGATAGTAGATGGGATCTGGCTACATAGGCTCTGAAGGATAGTAGATGGGACCTGGCTACATAAGGTCAGAAGGATAGTAGATGGGACCTGGCTACATAGGGTCAAAAGGATAGTAGGTGGGACCTGGCTACATATTGTCAGAAGAATAGTAGATGGGACCTGGCTACATATGGCCAGAAGGATAGTAGATGGGACCTGGCTACATAGGTTCAGAAGGATAGTGGATGGGACCTGGCTACATAGGGTCAAAAGGATAGTAGATGGGACCTGGCTACATAGGGTCAGAAGGAGAGTAGATGGGATCTGGCTACATAGGCTCTGAAGGATAGTAGATTTGACCTGGCTACATACGGTCAGAAGGATAGTAGATGGGACCTGGCTACATAGGGTCAGAAGGATAGTAGATGGGACCTGGCTACATAGGGTCAGAAGGATAGTAGATGGGACCTGGCTACATAGGGTCAGAAGGATAGTAGATGGGACCTGGCTACAAAGGGTCAGAAGGATAGTAAATGGGATCTGGCTACATAGGCTCTGAAGGATAGTAGATGGGACCTGGCTACATAAGGTCAGAAGGATATTAGATTGGACCTGGCTACATAGGGTTAGAAGGATAGTAGATGGGACCTGGCTACATACGGTCAGAAGGATAGTAGATGGGACCTGGCTACATAGGGTCAGAAGGATAGTAGATGGGACCTGGCTACATAGGGTCAGAAGGAGAGTAGATGGGAACTGGCTACTTAGGGTCAGAAGGATAGTAGATGGGACCTGGCTACATAGGGTCAAAAGGATAGTAGGTGGGATCTGGCTACATAGGCTCTGAAGGATAGTAGATGGGACCTGGCTACATAAGGTCAGAAGGATAGTAGATGGGACCTGGCTACATAGGGTCAGAAGGATAGTAGATGGGATCTGGCTACATAGGGTCTGAAGGATAGTAGATGGGATCTGGCTACATAGGCTCTGAAGGATAGTAGATGGGACCTGGCTACATAAGGTCAGAAGGATAGTAGATGGGACCTGGCTACATAGGGTCAAAAGGATAGTAGGTGGGACCTGGCTACATATTGTCAGAAGAATAGTAGATGGGACCTGGCTACATATGGCCAGAAGGATAGTAGATGGGACCTGGCTACATAGGTTCAGAAGGATAGTAGATGGGACCTGGCTACATAGGGTCAGAAGGATAGTAGATGGGACCTGGCTACATAGGGTCAGAAGGAGAGTAGATGGGACCTGGCTACATAGGGTCAGAAGGATAGTAGATGGGACCTGGCTACATAGGGTCAGGAGGATAGTAGATGGACCTGGCTACACAGGGTCTGAAGGATAGTAGATGGGACCTGGCTACATAGGGTCAGGAGGATATTACATGGACCTGGCTACATATGGTCAGAAGGATAGTAGATGGGACCTGGCTACATAGGGTCAGAAGGACAGTAGATGGGACCTGGCTACATAGGGTCAGAAGGAGAGTAGATGGGACCTGGCTACATAGGGTCAGAAGGATAGTAGATGGGACCGGGCTACATAGGGTCAGAAGGATATTAGATTGGACCTGGCTACATAGGGTCAGAAGGATAGTAGATGGGACCTGGCCACATAGGGTCAGAAGGATAGTAGATGGGACCTGGCTACATAGGGTCAGAAGGATAGTAGATGGGACCTGGCTACATAGGGTCAGAAGGATAGTAGATGGGACCTGGCTACAAAGGGTCAGAAGGATAGTAGATGGGACCTGGCTACATAGGGTCAGAAGGAGAGTAGATGGGACTTGGCTACATAGGTTCAGAAGGATAGTAGATGGGACCTGGCTACATAGGGTAAGAAGGAGAGTAGATGGGACCTGGCTACATAGGGTCAGAAGGATAGTAGATGGGATCTGGCTACATAGGTTTTGAAGGATAGTAGATGGGACCTGGCTACATAGGGTCAGAAGGATAGTAGATGGGACCTGGCTACATAGGGTCAAAAGGATAGTAGGTGGGACCTGGCTACATATTGTCAGAAGAATAGTAGATGGGACCTGGCTACATAGGGTCAGAAGGATAGTAGATGGGACCTGGCTACATACGGTCAGAAGGATAGTAGATGGGACCTGGCTACATAGGGTCAGAAGGATAGTAGATGGGACCTGGCTACATAGGGTCAGAAGGATAGTAGATGGGACCTGGCTACATAGGGTCAGAAGGATAGTAGATGGGACCTGGCTACAAAGGGTCAGAAGGATAGTAGATGGGACCTGGCTACATAGGGTCAGAAGGAGAGTAGATGGGACCTGGCTACAAAGGGTCAGAAGGATAGTAGATGGGACCTGGCTACATAGGGTCAGAAGGAGAGTAGATGCGACCTGGCTACATAGGGTCAGAAGGATAGTAGATGGGATCTGGCTACGTAGGGTCTGAAGGATAGTAGATGGGATCTGGCTACATAGGCTCTGAAGGATAGTAGATGGGACCTGGCTACATAGGGTCAGAAGGATAGTAGATGGGACCTGGCTACATAGGGTCAAAAGGATAGTAGGTGGGACCTGGCTACATATTGTCAGGAGGATAGTAGATGGACCTGGCTACATAGGGTCTGAAGGATAGTAGATGGGACCTGGCTACATAGGGTCAGGAGGATAGTAGATGGACCTGGCTACATCGGGTCAGAAGTATAGTAGATGGGACCTGGCTACATAGGGTCAGAAGGATAGTAGATAGGATCTGGATACATAGGGTCAGAAGGATAGTAGATGGGACCTGGCTACATAGGGTCAGAAGGATAGTAGATGGGACCTGGCTACATAGGGTCAGAAGGATAGTAGATGGGACCTGGCTACATAGGGTCAGAAGGATAGTAGATGGGATCTGGCTACATAGGGTCTGAAGGATAGTAGATGGGATCTGGCTACATAGGGTCAGAAGGATAGTAAATGGGACCTGGCTACATAGGGTCAGAAGGATAGTAGATGGGACCTGGCTACATAGGGTCAGAAGGATAGTAGATGGGACCTGGTTACATAGGGTCAGAAGGATAGTAGATGGGACCTGGCTATATAGGGTCAGGAGGATAGTAGATGGACCTGGCTACATAGGGTCAGAAGGATAGTAGATGGGACCTGGCTACATAGGGTCAGAAGGATAGTAGATGGGATCTGGCTACATAGGGTCAGAAGGATAGTAGATGGGATCTGGCTACTTATGCTCTGAAGTATAGTAGATGGGACCTGGCTACATAGGGTCAGAAGGATAGTAGATGGGAACTGGCTACATAGGGTCAGAAGGATAGTAGATGGGATCTGGCTACATAGGGTCTGAAGGATAGTAGATGGGATCTGGCTACATAGGGTCAGAAGGATAGTAAATGGGACCTGGCTACATACGGTCAGAAGGATAGTAGATGGGACCTGGCAACATAGGGTCAGAAGGATAGTAGATGGGACCTGGCTACATAGGGTCAGAAGGATAGTAGATGGGACCTGGCTACATAGGGTCAGAAGGATAGTAGATGGGACCTGGCTACAAAGGGTCAGAAGGATAGTAGATGGGACCTGGCTACATAGGGTCAGAAGGAGAGTAGATGGGACCTGGCTACATAGGGTCAGAAGGATAGTAGATGGGACCTGGCTACATAGGGTCAGAAGGAGAGTAGATGCGACCTGGCTACATAGGGTCAGAAGGATAGTAGATGGGATCTGGCTACGTAGGGTCTGAAGGATAGTAGATGGGACCTGGCTACATAGGCTCTGAAGGATAGTAGATGGGACCTGGCTACATAGGGTCAGAAGGATAGTAGATGGGACCTGGCTACATAGGGTCAAAAGGATAGTAGGTGGGACCTGGCCACATATTGTCAGGAGGATAGTAGATGGACCTGGCTACATAGGGTCTGAAGGATAGTAGATGGGACCTGGCTACATAGGGTCAGGAGGATAGTAGATGGACCTGGCTACATCGGGTCAGAAGTATAGTAGATGGGACCTGGCTACATAGGGTCAGAAGGATAGTAGATAGGATCTGGATACATAGGGTCAGAAGGATAGTAGATGGGACCTGGCTACATAGGGTCAGAAGGATAGTAGATGGGACCTGGCTACATAGGGTCAGAAGGATAGTAGATGGGACCTGGCTACATAGGGTCAGAAGGATAGTAGATGGGATCTGGCTACATAGGGTCTGAAGGATAGTAGATGGGATCTGGCTACATAGGGTCAGAAGGATAGTAAATGGGACCTGGCTACATAGGGTCAGAAGGATAGTAGATGGGACCTGGCTACATAGGGTCAGAAGGATAGTAGATGGGACCTGGTTACATAGGGTCAGAAGGATAGTAGATGGGACCTGGCTATATAGGGTCAGGAGGATAGTAGATGGACCTGGCTACATAGGGTCAGAAGGATAGTAGATGGGACCTGGCTACATAGGGTCAGAAGGATAGTAGATGGGATCTGGCTACATAGGGTCAGAAGGATAGTAGATGGGATCTGGCTACTTATGCTCTGAAGTATAGTAGATGGGACCTGGCTACATAGGGTCAGAAGGATAGTAGATGGGAACTGGCTACATAGGTTTAAAAAGATAGTAGATGCGAACTGGCTACATAGGGTCAGAAGGATAGTAGATGGGACCTGGCTACACAGGGTCAGAAGGATAGTAGATGGGGCTGGCTAAGTAGGGTCAGAAGGATAGTAGATGGACCTGGCTACATAGGGTCAGAAGGATAGTAGATGGGACCTGGCTACATAGGGTCAGAAGGATAGTAGATGGGATCTGGCTACATAGGGTCAGAAGGATAGTAGATGGGATCTGGCTACTTATGCTCTGAAGTATAGTAGATGGGACCTGGCTACATAGGGTCAGAAGGATAGTAGATGGGAACTGGCTACATAGGTTTAAAAAGATAGTAGATGCGAACTGGCTACATAGGGTCAGAAGGATAGTAGATGGGACCTGGCTACATAGGGTCAGAAGGATAGTAGATGGGACCTGGCTATATAGGGTCAGGAGGATAGTAGATGGACCTGGCTACATAGGGTCAGAAGGATAGTAGATGGGACCTGGCTACATAGGGTCAGAAGGATAGTAGATGGGATCTGGCTACATAGGGTCAGAAGGATAGTAGATGGGATCTGGCTACTTATGCTCTGAAGTATAGTAGATGGGACCTGGCTACATAGGGTCAGAAGGATAGTAGATGGGAACTGGCTACATAGGTTTAAAAAGATAGTAGATGCGAACTGGCTACATAGGGTCAGAAGGATAGTAGATGGGACCTGGCTACACAGGGTCAGAAGGATAGTAGATGGGGCTGGCTAAGTAGGGTCAGAAGGATAGTAGATGGGATCTGGCTACATAGGGTCTGAAGGATAGTAGATGGGACCGGGCTACATAGGGTCAGAAGGATATTAGATTGGACCTGGCTACATAGGGTCAGAAGGATAGTAGATGGGACCTGGCTACATACGGTCAGAAGGATAGTAGATGGGACCTGGCTACATAGGGTCAGAAGGATAGTAGATGGGACCTGGCTACATAGGGTCAGAAGGATAGTAGATGGGACCTGGCTACATAGGGTCAGAAGGATAGTAGATGGGACCTGGCTACATACGGTCAGAAGGAGAGTAGATGGGAACTGGCTACATAGGGTCAGAAGGATAGTAGATGGGACCTGGCTACATAGGGTCTGAAGGATAGTAGATGGGATCTGGCTACATAGGCTCTGAAGGATAGTAGATGGGACCTGGCTACATAAGGTCAGAAGGATAGTAGATGGGACCTGGCTACATAGGGTCAGAAGGATAGTAGATGGGATCTGGCTACATAGGGTCTGAAGGATAGTAGATGGGATCTGGCTACATAGTCTCTGAAGGATAGTAGATGGGACCTGGCTACATAAGGTCAGAAGGATAGTAGATGGGACCTGGCTACATAGGGTCAAAAGGATAGTAGGTGGGACCTGGCTACATATTGTCAAAAGAATAGTAGATGGGACCTGGCTACATATGGCCAGAAGGATAGTAGATGGGACCTGGCCACATAGGTTCAGAAGGATAGTAGATGGGACCTGGCTACATAGGGTCAGAAGGATAGTAGATGGGACCTGGCTACATAGGGTCAAAAGGATAGTAGGTGGGACCTGGCTACATATTGTCAAAAGAATAGTAGATGGGACCTGGCTACATATGGCCAGAAGGATAGTAGATGGGACCTGGCCACATAGGTTCAGAAGGATAGTAGATGGGACCTGGCTACATAGGGTCAGAAGGATAGTAGATGGGACCTGGCTACATAGGGTCAGAAGGAGAGTAGATGGGACCTGGCTACATAGGGTCAGAAGGATAGTAGATGGGACCTGGCTACATAGGGTCAAAAGGATAGTAGGTGCGACCTGGCTACATATTGTCAGAAGAATAGTAGATGGGACCTGGCTACATAGGGTCAGAAGGATAGTAGATGGGACCTGGCTACATACGGTCAGAAGGATAGTAGATGGGACCTGGCTACATAGGGTCAGAAGGATAGTAGATGGGACCTGGCTACATAGGGTCAGAAGGATAGTAGATGGGACCTGGCTACATAGGGTCAGAAGGATAGTAGATGGGACCTGGCTACAAAGGGTCAGAAGGATAGTAGATGGGACCTGGCTACATAGGGTCAGAAGGAGAGTAGATGGGACCTGGCTACATAGGGTCAGAAGGATAGTAGATGGGACCTGGCTACATAGGGTCAGAAGGAGAGTAGATGCGACCTGGCTACATAGGGTCAGAAGGATAGTAGATGGGATCTGGCTACGTAGGGTCTGAAGGATAGTAGATGGGATCTGGCTACATAGGCTCTGAAGGATAGTAGATGGGACCTGGCTACATAGGGTCAGAAGGATAGTAGATGGGACCTGGCTACATAGGGTCAAAAGGATAGTAGGTGGGACCTGGCTACATATTGTCAGAAGAATAGTAGATGGGACCTGGCTACATAGGGTCAGAAGGATAGCAGATGGGATCTGGCTACATAGGGTCAGAAGGATAGTAGATGGGACCTGGCTACATATGGTCAGAAGAATAGTAGATGGGACCTGGCTACATAGGGTCAGAAGGAGAGTAGATGGGACCTGGCTACATAGGGTCAGAAGGATAGTAGATGGGACCTGGCTACATAGGGTCAGAAGGATAGTAGATGGGACCTGGCTACATAGGGTCAGAAGGATAGTAGATGGGACCTGGCTACATAGGGTCAGAAGGATAGTAGATGGGACCTGGCTACATAGGGTCAGGAGGATAGTAGATGGACCTGGCTACATAGGGTCAGAAGGATAGTAGATGGGACCTGGCTACATAGGGTCAGAAGGATAGTAGATGGGAACTGGCTACATAGGGTCAAAAGGATAGTAGATGCGAACTGGCTACATAGGGTCAGAAGGATAGTAGATGGGACCTGGCTACATAGGGTCAGAAGGATAGTAGATGGGACCTGGCTACGTAGGGTCAGAAGGATAGTAGATGGAACCTGGCTACATAGGGTCAGAAGGATAGTAGATGGGATCTGGCTACATAGGGTCTGAAGGATAGTAGATGGGATCTGGCTACATAGGCTCTGCAGGATAGTAGATGGGACCTGGCTACATAGGGTCAGAAGGATAGTAGATGGGACCGGGCTACATAGGGTCAGAAGGATATTAGATTATACCTGGCTACATAGGGTCAGAAGGATAGTAGATGGGACCTGGCTACATACGGTCAGAAGGATAGTAGATGGGACCTGGCTACATAGGGTCAGAAGGATAGTAGATGGGACCTGGCTACATAGGGTCAGAAGGATAGTAGATGGGACCTGGCTACATAGGGTCAGAAGGAGAGTAGATGGGACCTGGCTACATAGGGTCAGAAGGATAGTAGATGGGACCTGGCTACATAGGGTCAGAAGGAGAGTAGATGGGACCTGGCTACATAGGGTCAGAAGGACAGTAGATGGGATCTGGCTACATAGGGTCTGAAGGATAGTAGATGGGATCTGGCTACATAGGCTCTGAAGGATAGTAGATGGGACCTGGCTACATAGGGTCAGAAGGATAGTAGATGGGACCTGGCTACATAGGGTCAAAAGGATAGTAGGTGGGACCTGGCTACATATTGTCAGAAGAATAGTAGATGGGACCTGGCTACATAGGGTCAGAAGGATAGTAGATGGGACCTGGCTACATAGGGTAAGAAGGATAGGAGATGGGACCTGGCTACATATGTTCAGAAGGATAGTAGATGGGACCTGGCTACATATGGTCAGAAGAATAGTAGATGGGACCTGGCTACATAGGGTCAAAAGGAGAGTAGATGGGACATGGCTACATAGGGTCAGAAGGATAGTAGATGGGACCTGGCTACATAGGGTCAGAAGGAGATTAGATGGGACCTGGCTACATAGGGTCAGAAGGATAGTAGATGGGACCTGGCTACATAGGGTCAGAAGGATAGTAGATGGGACCTGGCTACATAGGGTCAGAAGGAGAGTAGATGGGACCTGGCTACATAGGGTCAGAAGGATAGTAGATGGGACCTGGCTACATAGGGTCAGAAGGAGAGTAGATGGGACCTGGCTACATAGGGTCAGAAGGACAGTAGATGGGATCTGGCTACATAGGGTCTGAAGGATAGTAGATGGGATCTGGCTACATAGGCTCTGAAGGATAGTAGATGGGACCTGGCTACATAGGGTCAGAAGGATAGTAGATGGGACCTGGCTACATAGGGTCAAAAGGATAGTAGGTGGGACCTGGCTACATATTGTCAGAAGAATAGTAGATGGGACCTGGCTACATAGGGTCAGAAGGATAGTAGATGGGACCTGGCTACATAGGGTAAGAAGGATAGGAGATGGGACCTGGCTACATATGTTCAGAAGGATAGTAGATGGGACCTGGCTACATATGGTCAGAAGAATAGTAGATGGGACCTGGCTACATAGGGTCAAAAGGAGAGTAGATGGGACATGGCTACATAGGGTCAGAAGGATAGTAGATGGGACCTGGCTACATAGGGTCAGAAGGAGATTAGATGGGACCTGGCTACATAGGGTCAGAAGGATAGTAGATGGGACCTGGCTACATAGGGTCAGGAGGATAGTAGATGGACCTGGCTACATAGGGTCTGAAGGATAGTAGTTGGGACTTGGCTACATAGGGTCAGGAGGATAGTACATGGACCTGCCTACATACGGTCAGAAGGATAGTAGATGGGACCTGGCTACATAGGGTCAGAAGGATAGTAGATGGGACCGGGCTACATAGGGTCAGAAGGATATTAGATTAGACCTGGCTACATAGGGTCAGAAGGATAGTAGATGGGACCTGGCTACATACGGTCAGAAGGATAGTAGATGGGACCTGGCTACATAAGGTCAGAAGGATAGTAGATGGGACCTGGCTACATAGGGTCAGAAGGATAGTAGATGGGACCTGGCTACAAAGGGTCAGAAGGATAGTAGATGGGACCTGGCTACATAGGGTCAGAAGGAGAGTAGATGGGACCTGGCTACATAGGGTCAGAAGGATAGTAGATGGGACCTGGCTACATAGGGTCAGAAGAATAGTAGATGGGACCTGGCTACAAAGGGTCAGAAGGATAGTAGATGGGACCTGGCTACATAGGGTCAGAAGGAGAGTAGATGGGACCTGGCTACATAGGGTCAGAAGGATAGTAGATGGGACCTGGCTACATATGGTCAGAAGGATAGTAGATGGGACCTGGCTACATATGGTCAGAAGAATAGTAGATGGGACCTGGCTACATAGGGTCAGAAGGATAGTAGATGGGACCTGGCTTCAAAGGGTCAGAAGGATAGTAGATGGGACCTGGCTACATATGGTCAGAAGGATAGTAGATGGGACCTGGCTACATAGGGTCAGAAGAATAGTAGATGGGACCTGGCTACATAGGGTCAGAAGGATAGTAGATGGGACCTGGGTACATAGGGTCAGAATGATAGTAGATGGGACCTGGGTACATAGGGTCAGAAGGATAGTAGATGGGACCTGGGTACATAGGGTCAGAATGATAGTAGATGGGACCTGGCTACATATGGTCAGAAGGAGAGTAGATGGGACCTGGGTACATAGGGTCAGAATGATAGTAGATGGGACCTGGGTACATAGGGTCTGAAGGATAGTAGATGGGACCTGGGTACATAGGGTCAGAAGGATAGTAGATGGGACCTGGGTACATAGGGTCTGAAGGATAGTAGATGGGACCTGGGTACATAGGGTCTGAAGGATAGTAGATGGGACCTGGGTACATAGGGTCAGAAGGATAGTAGATGGGACCTGGCTACATATGGTCAGAAGGATAGTAGATGGGACCTGGCTACATAGGGTCTGAAGGATAGTAGATGGGACCTGGCTACATAGGGTCAGAAGGAGAGTAGATGGGACCTGGGTCTGAAGGACAGTAGATGGGACCTGGGTACATAGGGTCAGAATGATAGTAGATGGGACCTGGCTACATATGGTCAGAAGGATAGTAGATGGGACCTGGCTACATAGGGTCAGAAGAATAGTAGATGGGACCTGGCTACATAGGGTCAGAAGAATAGTAGATGGGACCTGGCTACATAGGGTCAGAAGGATAGTAGATGGGACCTGGCTACATAGGGTCAGAAGGATAGTAGATGGGACCTGGGTACATAGTGTCAGAAGAATGGTGCACCGGCAAACAACAAAAAAACCATTAAGAGAAGTTAATGAAAAGAAAATGTAGCGTTAAACATATCATTTTTTAATGCATCATTGTCAGGTAAGTTCCCATTGCTGACAAATGTGCAGAGCAGCAGCACTGCATACAGAAACATCATGTTGTAAACTGGAAGTTAATGTGATATAACACACAGCCTGACTACACGTACCTCTGGAAAATACAGAAATCATGTGAGATCAATAAATGTTGTGCCAATCATGTTGGAGGTCAATTAGATAATGAAAACGTGTTGTTTATATGTTTTACATACCAAGTGTTGTCATCGATTCCTTGTAGAGACGCCACACGGCTGCTTTTGTCACATGGGATGGCATCAGCTTTCCTCCAAAGTGTTGGTGTCCTGGGTGGCGTCCTGTTAACACTATGGCATTATCCTCTGCGTAGTTGTTGATGAAGTTCACCACTTGCTGCAAGTCCTCATGCTTCAGGTGTAACCTGTGCTCGGACCAGCTCTCTTTCTGATGGGAGGCATTAGACCATTCTCCTTGTATGAGGAGAGTCAGGTGTGTTCTAATTCTTTCCAATGTGTCAAGTAATTATATTTTTGTTTTCTCATGATTTGGTTGGGTCTAATAGTGTTGCTGTCCTGGGGCTCTGTGGGGTCTGTTTGTGTTTGTGAACAGAGCCCCAGGACCAGCTTGGTTAGGGGACTCTTCTCCAGGTTCATTTTTTTAACCTTTATTTAACTAGGCAAGTCAGTTAAGAACAAATTCTTATTTTCAATGACGGCCTAGGAACAGGGGCCTGTTCAGGGGCAGAACGACAGATTTGTACCTTGTCAGCTCGGGCGTTTGAACTTGCAACCTTCCGGTTAACCATCTCTCTGTAGGTGAGGGCTTTGTTATGGAAGGTTTGAGAATCACTTATTTTTAGGTGGTTGTAGATTTGTAATAGCTATTTTCTAGATTTTGATCATTAATGGCAATCGTCCTAATTATGCTTTGAATTCATTATTTGGTGTTTTCCTTTGGAGGATATTTTTAGTGGATTGTTGGTTGGTGAGCGGACCGCAGACCTCACAACCATAGAGGGATATAAAGGGTTCTAGAACTTTTAGTTATTTTTAGCCAGATCCTTATTGGGATGTCAAATTGCATGTTCCTTTTGATGGCATAGAAGACCCTTCTTGCCTTGTGTCTTAGACCATTCACAGACCTGTGGAAGTTACCTGTGGCGCTGATGTTTAGGTCGAGGTACTTATAGTTTTGTGTGTGGTCTAGGGCAACGGTGTCTAGATGGAATTTGTATTTATGGTCCTGAAAACTGGACCTTTTTTGAAACACCATTATGTTGGTCTTACTGAGATTTACTGTCAGGGCCCCAGGTCTGACAGAATCTGTGTAGAAGATCTATGTGCTGCTGTAGGCCCTCCTTGATTGGTGACAGAAGCACCAGATCATCTGCAAACAGTAGACATTTGACTTCAGATTCTAGTAGGGTGAGGCTGGGTGCTGCAGACTGTTCTAGTACCTTTAGCAATTCATTGATATATACGCTGAGTTTACAAAACATTAAGAACACCTTTCTAATTTTGAGTTGCTCTGTTGTCCTCAGAACACAATTCATCTGGACATGGACTCAACAAGTTGTTTGAAAGCTTTCCACAGGGATGCTGGCCCATGTTGACGCCAATGCTTCCCAGAGTTGGGTCAAGTTGGCTTGATGTCCTTTGGGTGGTGGATAGGGCTGTTGTGGTGACCGTGTCATGAAGGCAGTCAAATTCCATGATACTGTTTAGTCACGGTAATTATGCTTCTCCAAGCTCTGATGCTGCTGGTCATTAGTAGCCTGCCAAACTTGCTAACTGCTTGGTAATCAGCACTGTATTGTCCCTCTAATCACTCTGACATCAATGCAAATGTAATGGAAAATGAAATCAAACACTTCATGAGAGCCCATGAGCTGATGTTGCGCAACATTTCTATAGGCTATACAAATACCTGAGAAAACAGAGTGATGGCCTCTACTAAAAAGAGGAGGATCCCATCAGCTTTCTATTGGCTAGGCCTGCTATATTTATTTCTCAACTCTCCTAATATTAAGCACATTGCTTCTCTTTACAACAGGAGTATTGTAAGGTACTGGGTGTCATGAGTGTGAAGTCAGGCGCAGGAAAACAGAGAGTTCAATATAGTGCTCTTTTAATGCACACACGGTGAACCACTAAACACTGGGTGCTCAATTCAAAATGCCCCAGACACAGGGAATGAAAATAGCCCAGCACTATATACGAACATACACCAACACGTTTGTCTGTATCAAACACCAGGGTTACAATAATCAATCACGCACAAAGAAACGGGCGGGCCGGCTGACTAATAAGCCCAACTAATACAACCAACTCAAAACAGGTGTAATCAATAAACACATAAGGAGGGGGAGAAAAGAATCAGTGGCAGCTAGTAGGCCGGCGACGACGACCACCGAGCGCCACCCGAACGGGAAGGGGAGCCACCTTCGGTCGGAGTAGTGACAAGTATAGTACCTGGCTGGCATGACAATTCATTACAGGAAAAGCATCCTCCATTCCCTATTTAAGTGTATAAATTACAAATATTTTTTCCCTATTTCAAGATAGGTGCATGATAATGGTCCATTCTAAATAAAAACAAATTTCACACACATATTATTTAGTATATGTAAAGACAAGATTACATCAAGAATAATCTGATGTGTGACAACGGGTTTAGAGCCTAACAAACAGTGCTTGGGGAAGATCATTTTCACCATAAAAATGCACCTTTATAATAAAAGCATTACAGGTGCAGTGATCTGCGAGCTGCTCTGACAGCTGGTGCTTAAAGCTCCTGAGGGAGATATGAGTCTCCAGCTTCAGAGATTTTTTGCAGTTTGTTCCAATCGCATTTGCGGTCACTTTTGAAAAAAGTGTTTTCCGCTTATGGAACATTCACGCTTATAGCCGTGTGCGCATTGCTGATGTGTCTGTCTTCACTTGTAGACTGTGAGAAAGACTCGATCACGTGATGGAGAGTCATGTGAGTGAGAGGTGCTTTAGAGGGCTCAGGGAGAAGGTCACAACGCAGCACTTTGGTCCACAAAAGGCATGTTTTTTTAGGGTGCATTACAGCCACACAAAGGGGATGTCTCTGTGATATTCCACACATTATCAAGTGCAAATTGTTTTTCTTTATTTTTATTTCAGCTTTTTTTAAGCAGGTAGGCTAGTTGAGAACAAGTTCTCATTTACAACTCCAACCTGGACCAAGATACAATCAATAATACAGTAGAAAAAGTCTATATACAGTGTGTGTAAATTAGGTAAGTTAAAGAAATTAAGGCAATAAATAGGCCATGGTGGCGAAGTAATTACAATATAGCAATTAAACACTGGAATGGTAGGATGTGCAGAAGATGAATGTGCAAATAGAGATACTGGGGTGCAAAGGTGAAAGATAAATAAATAAATAAATACAGTATGGGGATGAGGTAGGTAGATAGTTTACAGATGGGCTATGTACAGGTGCAGTGATCTGTGAGCTGCTCTGACAGCTTGTGCTTAAAGCTAGTGAGGGAGATATGAGTCTCCAGCTTCAGAGATTTTTGCAGTTCATTCCAGTCATTGGCAGCAGAGAACTTGAAGGAAAGACGACCAAAGGAGGAATTGGCTTTGGGGGTGACCAGTGAGATACACCTGCTGGAGCGCTTGCTACGAGTGGGTGCTGCTATGGTGACCAGTGAGCTGAGATAAGGCAGGGCTTTACCTAGCAGAGACATGTAGATAACCTGTAGCCAGTGGGTTTGGCGATGAGTATGAAGCGAGGGCCAACCAACGAGAGCGTACAGGTCGCAATGGTGGGTAGTGTATGGGACTTTGGTGACAAAATGGATGGCACTGTGATAGACTGCATCCAGTTTGTTAAGTAGAGTGTTGGAGGCTATTTTATAGATGACATCACCGAAGTCTCAAGCTACAAATCTGTCTTACCCCAAGGCCCTGTGGAAAGAAATGTGTGTGCTTTATGCCAATTTTAATTGCACACTTGATATTTGTGTTCATAGATTTTATAATGTTGTATGTTTTCCCCCTCAACACCGCTTTCCATCAATTTGTATAGCAGATCCTTTTGCCAAATTGAGTCAGAAGTTTTTTTGAAATCAAGAAAGCATGAGAAGACTTTGTTTTGGTTTGTTTGTATGTCAATTAGGGTGTGCAGGTTGAATACGTGGTCTGTCGTACAATATTTTGGTAAGAAGACAATTTGACATTTGCTCAGGAAATTGTTTTCTCTGAGGAAATGTAGAAATCTACCGTAAATGATATTATATATATATATGCTGTTGACGCATATCCCATGGTAGTTATTGGGGTCAAATGTGTCTCCAGGACGCCAGAGCAGAGGATGATGTTAACGAGTTTAGGTACAGTCAAATGGAATTTGTGGTCTGTATATTTCATAATTTCATTTAGGATGCAATCAACACAACAGGCCTTTTTGTGTTAGAGGATATGTATTTTGTACTGTAGTTCATCCAGTGTTATTGGAGAATCCAGTGGGTTCTGGTCGTCTTTAACAGCTGATTGGAGAATCCAGTGGGTTCTGGTCGTCTTTAATAGCTGATTGGAGAATCCAGTGGGTTCTGGTCGTCTATAACAGCTGATTGGAGAATCCAGTGGGTTCTGGTCATCTTTAACAGCTGATTGGAGAATCCAGTGGGTTCTGGTCGTCTTTAACAGCTGATTGGAGAATCCAGTGGGTTCTGGTCATCTTTAACAGCTGATTGGAGAATCCAGTGGGTTCTGGTCGTGTTCCAATTTTCCAAAAAGTGATTCGATTCTAAAGTACATTGAGTTGATTTCTGACATGCTGTTCCTCCTTTTGTCTTAGTGTATTTCTGTACTGTTTTAGTGATTCTGGCTGTTCTCTTCTCAGATGCCTCTCATCTCTTTGACTCTCCAGAAGAGAGGCTGAAGAGAATAAGAGTTAAATGGGTGAGAGAGAAAGAGACATGGAAGGAGACGGAGAGGAAAAGCCCAACAGAACTTGCTGACATGGATCATATGTTAATTACCACGGTGCGGGGACAGCTGTGTGTTGTAATCGGCCACGGCACTCCATTAAAACTTCAATAGCTGCTGTGACTCGAGCCTTCATCGGCCCAAACGGCACCCTATTGACCAGAGCCATATGGGGCCCATACGAAACAGAAAGTTATTTTGTCTACGAAACGGTACCCTATTCCCTATGGGCCCTGGTCAACAGTAGTGCACTATGTAAGGGTGCCATTTGGGAGGTAGGGGAGGCAGTGTCCAGGAAAGGCTGTGCTGCAGCACCCTCTTATTAATTGATTTGACTTCCGTCTGAACACCAGAGACCCAAAGAGGACCACTAGCTTCTAAAAACAAAATTTGCTGTGTATTAACAGTTAACACAAGCACATACAGTCTGAATTCTGCAATTTGGGCTGTAGTCACGGCCAATAGCTTTGGTGTTGTGACCAAAGAAAGGTTTCTAAATAGTTTGGAAATGCATAAACAAAAACTGTTCAGTTGTGCGGATGATGAGTACCAGTCAAAAGTTTGGACATACCTACTTTTTCAAGGGTTTTCTTAATTTTTTACTATTTTCTACATTGTAGAATAATACTGAAGACATCAACATGATGAAGTAACACATGGAATCATGTAGTAACCCATTTTTCGTTTAAACAAAACTAAATATAATTATTATTATTAATTATTATAGTCTAGTCTTAATTATTATAGTATAGTATTAATTATTATAGTCTTCCAACCTTTTGCCTTGATGACAGCTTTGCACACTCTTGGCATTTTCTTAACCAGCTTAACCTGAAATGCATTTCCAACAGTCTTGAAGGAGTTCCCAAACCATCTCAAATGGGTTAAAGTAGGGTGATTGTGGAGACCAGGTCATCTGATCATTCATTGATCAAATAGCCCTTATACAGCCTGGAGGTGTGTTGGGTCATTGTCCTGTTGAAAAAACAATGATGGTCCCACTAAATGCAAACCAGATGGGATGGTGTATCGCTGCAGAAAAGCTTAAACAACAGAATAAATGACCACATGAATTGTTTTTGTAAATACTATTTAGGACGTTCAGATAAACAGTTTATTATGAATGTAGATTTTTCCATTTGAAAATTAAAAATAAGTAAATAATGTTTCCTTCATTAGCTAGCTTCCACTCCATTGTGCTCGTTTCACACCTGATTAATTCAAACAAATCATTCCTGTTCCTAGATCATTGACATTCAGTAGTCCTACTGAAGAGAACAGATGTAGTATGAATAACGCTACTTAGAATGAATAACACTATGCAAACTCTCTGTATGTTGTTGTAATACACAGTTAGTCCCGGCATATATATCTATATAGAGAGAGAGACCGAGAGAGACCGAGAGAGACCGAGAGAGACCGAGAGAGACCGAGAGAGACCGAGAGAGCGAGACCGAGAGAGCGAGACCGAGAGAGCGAGACCGAGAGAGCGAGACCGAGAGAGCGAGACCAAGAGAGCGAGAGGGGCAGTGATAAAGAGACAGAGAGAGAAGGTGAGAGACAGAGACTGTGAGAGAAAAAGACTGTGAGAGACAGAGACTGTGAGAGACAGAGACTGTGAGAGACAGAGACTGTGAGAGACAGAGACTGTGAGAGACAGACTGTGAGAGACAGAGAGAGCGAGAGAGAGAGAGAGAGCGAGAGGGAGAGGGGCAGTGATAAAGAGACAGAGAGAGAACGTGAGAGACAGAGACTGTGAGAGACAGACTGTGAGAGCGAGAGAGAGATAAAGGGACAGAGAGAGAGAGGGAGAGGGATACACCAGGACATATACAGAATATTACCCCCTACAACACTATGTCACCAGGACATATACAGGATACTACCCTATACAGGATACTACCCTCCACAACATAACCTTCACTATGTCGCCAGGACATATACAGGATATTACCGTCCAGAAAACTATGTCACCAGGACATATACAGGATACACTACCCTCCACAACACTATGTCACCAGGACATATACAGGATACTACCCTCTACAACACTATGTCACCAGGACATATACAGGATATTACCCTCCAGAACAGTAGGTTACCAGGACATATACAGGATACTACCCTCTACAACACTATGTCACCAGGACATATACAGGATGCCACCCTCCACAACACTATGTCACCAGGACATATACAGGATACTACCCTCTACAACACTATGTCCCCAGGACATATACAGGATGCTGCCCTCCACAACACTATGTCACCAAGACATATACAGGATATTACCCTACACAACACTATGTCACCAGGACATATACAGGATATTACCCTCCAAAACATTACCTTCACTATGTCACCAGGACAAGTACAGGATACTACCCTCCACAACACTATGTCACCAGGACATATACAGGATAATACCCTCCACAACACTATGTCACCAGGACATATACAGGATAATACCCTCCACAACACTATGTCACCAGGACAAATACAGGATAATACCCTCCACAACACTATGTCACCAGGACACATACAGGATATTACCCTCCAAAACATTACCTTCACTATGTCACCAGGACATGTACAGGATACTACCCTCCACAACACTATGTCACCAGGACATATACAGGATAATACCCTCCACAACACTATGTCACCAGGACATATACAGGATAATACCCTCCACAACACTATGTCACCAGGACATATACAGGATAATACCCTCCACAACACTATGTCACCAGGACATATACAGGATAATACCCTCCACAACACTATGTCACCATGACATATACAGGATAATACCCTCCACAACACTATGTAACCAGGACATATACAGGATAATACCCTCCACAACACTATGTCACCAGGACATATACAGGATATTACCCTCCACAACATTACCTTCACTCCAAATTAAATCTCCAAAACTACAACCTGATTTCGAACAAAATTACCTGGAAGAATTCCTACTTCCAAACATTCTTATTTCCAAGCTATACAGCAAGTCCTCTGACTAAAAAAACAACAGTAACCTGAAAACACCATCCAACCTGGAACTGAGTGAGCAATGTTTAGTCTGAAGCTGTTTTTTATTTTTAAAGCCAAGAAAAAAAATACATTTACAATTATATATTTTATCGATAAGGACTGAATGCTAATTTAAGGCTACCAAGCTTGCTAGGACAGAACAGATACAACTTAAACTGGCACTGAGGTGTGAAGTGAGAGGTGTCTAAGCCCTTGAGCCCAACAATGGAAGGAGAGTCTCACAGCCGACCCCACCCAATTGCAGAGGCTTTTGAAGCCCCCTCCTGCTGTTATGAGGTAATTGCAATGCAGTACCCTCTAGATGTAAAAAAATATATAAGGCACGAAAATAACTCCTTATGCAATATCAAGAGACACTTTTTGCTGACTATTATAAAAATAGGAAAATAATCAACTTAATCTTCCACACAGTCCTACATCTAGACTACAGCATCACCAGCCACATCCAACCCCCCCCCCCCAAGTCAACCATGCCTACACCCCATTTAGGCACCCTCAGATCAGACCCATGCCCCTCCTGCCCACCCCATGCCCCCTACTCCCGCAAAGAGGGCCTCAACATACTCCCAGGCTGTGAGCAGGCAAACAGGCTCAACCCCCACTCTTACACTAGCCCAAGCCAATGGAATGTACCAGATGCTCAGCAGGCTCTGGTCACACTTACTGGCCTGAGGCCAAACCACACGACTAACAACATTGGACACTTTATGGAACACAAAGCCTTCACGATCTCATCTGCCTTTGGCCTAAAGAGCAGGAACCCGGACTTATTCAAAGAGATCGGAAATACAGACATGGTCATCCTACAAGAAACCTGGTATAGAGAGAGAGAGACGGACCCACTGGTTGCCCTCTAGGTTACAGAGAGCTGGTAGTCCCATCCACCAAACTACCAGGTGTGAATCAGGGAAGGGACTCAGGGGGTATGCTAACTTGGTGTAGAGCAGACCTAACTCCCTCTATTAAATTAATCAAAACATTTGGCTAGAAATTCAAAAGGAAATGATCTGAAAAGAGAAAAATGTCCTCCTGTGTGCTACCTATATCCCCCCACTAGAACCCCCATACTTTAATGAAGACAGCTTCTCCATCCTGGAGGGGGAAATCAATCATTTCCAGACCCAGGAACATGTACTATTCTGTAGTGACCTAAATTCCAGAACTGGACAAGAACCTGACACTCTCAGCACACAGGGGGACAAACACCTACCTGGAGGGGACAACATTCCCTCCCCCACATTCCCTCCCCCACAGCTCATTGTGATTGAAGAATCCATAGACTCTAACAACTTCTGGGAAAATAGGAAAACACTAAACAAACAACACAAAGAGTTCTGTATCCAAAACGGAGATGTTAAACCACTTCTCCAATCTTTTTGACCCTATAACAAAGAACAACAGCAGAACCCACTGGATTCTACAATTACACAAAATACAAACCCTCCAGCCCCAAAAGGCCTGTGGTGTTGATGGTATCCTACATAAAATGATCAAATATACAAAGCACAAATTCCAATTGGCTATACTTAAACTCTTTAACATCATCCTTAGCTCTGGTATCTTCCCCAATATTTGGAACAAAGGACTCATCACCCCAATCCACAAAAGTGGATTTGACCCCAGTAACTACTGCGGGTATGTAATGGGTCTCGTCCTCTTCTGAGGAAGAGTAGCGAGAAGGATCAGAGGACCAATGCGCAGGGTGGTAAGTGTCCATAATGTTTAATCAAAATGAACACTGAAATACGAAACGATAAACGTGAATCAACGACACAAACGAAACAGTCCCGTTTGGCACAAACACTGACACAGAAAATAAACACCCACAACTCAAAAGTGAAACCAGGCTACCTAAGTATGATTCTCAATCAGGGACAACGATTGACAGCTGCCTCTGATTGAGAACCATACCAGGCCGAACACAGAAATCCCAAATTATAGAAAAACTAACATAGACAACCCACCCAACTCACGCCCTGACCATACTAAAACAAAGATATAATAACAGAAGTAAGGTCAGAACATACCAGGGTAACGTTGGGAAAATACTCTGCATTATCATTAACAGCAGACTTGTACATACCCTCAGTGAAAACAATGTAATGAGCAAATGTCAAATTCGCTTTTTACCAAATTTCCGTACAACCGACCACGTAATCACCCCGCACACCCTAATTGTTTTTGAGGATTGTAGTATACTTTATTATTAAATATAGTGTTTTTGAGGATTGTAGTATACTCTATTATTTAATATAGTGTTTTTGTTGTATTAACTTAGACATAGAAGTAGAGGATATCTCCTTCAGGATATCTACTGGAGATATACAAAAATAGGACATTTTCCATAACCTGTAGATAGGTAGGTAGGTAGGTAGGTAGGTAGTTAGCTAGCTAGCTAGGTGGGAACAGATAGTTCAGAGCTTCTGCTCTTTCCTATAAATAATAGGGAACACAATATATGGTCTATACATGGCATGTAGGTTTCCCACTTATGGGTGGCACAAATTGTGATACAGGGAAGGGGAATGGACAAGGTATATGCAAATTACAACTATAGTATTTACAATAATTAAAAAGTGGAGTGTTTTTGTGGACTGTATTTAAAAAAAAAGTGAATACAGTACTATTTACTATAGTATTCTACAGATTACTGTATGTACCACACATGATGGAGGTATACTACAGTGTGTAGTATAGTATTCTACAGTTTACTACAGTTTACTATAACATACTTCAGTAAATACTCTAGTATTCTACATGTTGGTCTTAGACAGGTGTGATGTCGTTGATGTTTGTGTGCGTCTGTCTGTTGTCTTTTGTTTGTATATGTTTATATTGTTTGAAAAAAAATCTCACAAACAAAAAACAAATACTGTAGTATTCTATAGTAAACTGTGGTATTTTTCATGCCGGGCTACTGCTGAAAGAGAGCAAGAGACATCAGGGTAGAGTTATCTCCTTGGGCTGCTCCTAGACATCAGGGTAGAGTTATCTCCCTGGGCTGCTGCTAGACATCAGGGTAGAGTTATCTCCTTGGACTGCTCCTAGACATCAGGGTAGAGTTATCTCATTGGACTGCTCCTAGACATCAGGGTAGAGTTATCTCCTTGGACTGCTCCTAGACATCAGGGTAGAGTTATCTCCTTGGACTGCTCCTAGACATCAGGGTAGAGTTATTCTCCTTGGACTGCTTTAGACATCAGGGTAGAGTTATCTCATTGGACTGCTCCTAGACATCAGGGTAGAGTTATCTCCTTGGACTGCTCCTAGACATCAGGGTAGAGTTATCTCCTTGGGCTGCTGCTAGACATCAGGGTAGAGTTATCTCCTTGGGTTGCTCCTACACCCAAAACAACCTAAAATAACACTTCTCAGAGAGAGAAGTTGGCTGTGTACCATCATGCCTGAGGCACCCCTGGAGCCAAGCCAGTGCCCAAAACACAGACAGAGAAGTTCTCCTTCTCTCCCTTTCTCTCTTCAGCTGCTCTGAATCAGACCCAAATCCCTGTGGTCTCCACCAGCCCTGGGTCCCATCCCTGGGTCACAATCCCCCTGGACTCCACCAGCCCTGGGTCACAATCCCCCTGGACTCCACCAGCCCTGGGTCACAATCCCCCTGGACTCCACCAGCCCTGGGTCACATGTCTACTCTAGACAAAACCCTCCTCACCCATTCTCCCCTTGCTCCCCTCATTCACTGGCCATCATAATAACGTACCATTTGTGCTTCAAACTGCATTCCCCACAGACAGGCCTGATTGGGAAGGAAAATGTTATGACTTCGAACACAACCCCCCCCTTCCCCCCCTCTTCCATCTCCCTCTCTTTTTTTCTCAATTCAATTAAATGTAATTCAATACAATGGACTTTATTGGCATGGGAAACATTCCCAAAGCAAGTGAAATAGATAATAAACAAAAGTGAAATAAAAAGTGAACAGTAAACATTAAACTCACAAAAGTTCCAAAGGAGTAGAGGCATTTCAAATGTCATATTATGGCAGAGCAGGGGAGGGTGTAGTGGGCGTATTCAACCCACCTGTGTTGCAGAACGTCTTCCAGAACCGGGACGAGAACTGAGGACCCCGGACGGAGACCATGTCCACCGGGAGTCCATGGATCCGGAAGATGTGCTGGTGTTGTAACGATAAATGTTAAATTACAAAAGGGAAAATAAATTAACGTAAATATGGGTTGTGTTTACAATGGTGTTTGTTCTTCACCGTTTGCCCTTTTCTTGTGGCAACAGGTCACAAATCTTGCTGCTGTGATGGCACACTGTGGTATTTCAACCAATAGAACTGGGTTTGTTTTTGAATTCTTTGTGGGTCTGTGTAGTCTGAGGGAAATATGTGTCTCTAATATGGTCATACATTTGGCAGGAAGTTAGGAAGTGAAGCTCAGTTTCCACCTAATTTTGTGAGCAGTGTGCACAAGGCCTGTCTTCTCTTGAGAGCCAGGAGTGCCTACGGTGGCTTTTCTCAATAACAAGGCTATGCTCACTGAGTCTGTACATAGTCAAAGCCTTTCTTAATTTTGGGTCAGTCACAGTGGTCAGGTATTCTGCCACTGTGTACTCTCTGTTTAAGGCCAAATAGCATTCTAGTTTGCTCTGTTTTTTTGTTGTTAATTCTTTCCAATGTGTCAAGTAATTATCTTTTTGTTTTCTCATGATTTGTTTGGGTCAAATTGTATTGCTGTCCTGGGGCTCTGTGGGGTCTGTTTACGTTTGTGAATAGAGCCCCAGGACCAGCTTGCTTCTGCATGCAGAACATCAATTTGATGTTTGTCCTATTTTGAGAATTTGTGGATGGGAGCGGACCCCAGACCTCACAACCATAAATGGCAATGGGTTCTATAACTGATTCAAGTATTTTTAGCCAGATTCTAATTGGTATGTTGAATTTTATGTTCCTTTTGATGGCATAGAAGGCCCTTCTTGCATTGTCTCGCAGATCGTTCACAGCTTTGTGGAAGTTACCTGTGGCGCTGATGTTTAGGCCGAGGTATGTATAGTTTTTGTGTACTCTAGGGCAACAGTGTCTAGATGGAATTTGTATTTGTGGTCCTGGTGACTGGACCTTTTTTGGAACTCCATTATTTTGTCTGTGATTTACTGTCAGGCCCATGTAGAGTTATCTCAGTCTGACAAAATATGTCAGAAGATCAAGGTACTGCGGGCTCTTTATTTATTTTACCTTTATTTAACTAGGCAAGTCAGTTGAAGAACAAATTCTTATTTTCAATGCCCAGGTACAGTGGGTTAACTGCCTTGTTCAGGGGCAGAAAGACATATTCTTACCATGTTAACTCAGGGATTCGATCTTACAACCTTTCGGTTAACTAGGTTTCCAAGATGGCGTAGCAGTGCGGACGTTGTTTGTCGTTCTCCTGTGTAAATTGAGTTTTTTTCATTTTTTTTGGTATATTTTTCAATGTATTTCAATCGCTTTTTTCCATTTCTAAGTTAAATATACCTTACGGCACCCATTGTGATACGGAGCTGCAATTTTTAGACCTTATAGCCAGAACCTCCATCAGCAGCTAGCCATCAGAGGCTAGCTATTAGCTACTAGCTATTTAGCTACTAACTATATACATAGTCATTGTTAGCCACTGCTAGCAGCCTTTACCACTGCAGCCGTCTTCATTGACCTGGCCAAGGCTTTCGACTCTGTCAATCACCACATTCTTATCGGCAGACTCAACAGCATTGGTTTCTAAAATGACTGCCTCGCTTGGTTCACCAACTTCTTCTCAGAGTTCAATGTGTCAAATCGGAGGGCCTGTTGTCCAGACCTCTGGCAGTCTCTATGGGGGTACCACAGGGTTCAATTCTCGGGCCAACTCTTTTCTCTGTATATATCAACGATGTTGTTCTTGATGCTGGGGATTCCTTGATACACCTCTATGCAGACGACACAATTCTGTATACTTCTGGCCCTTTTTTGGACACTGTGTTAACGTTTTGCGTGTAGGGGGCAGTATTTTAGTTTTTGGCTAAAAAACGTACCCATTTGAAACTGCCTATTTTCTCAGCCCCAGAAACTAGAATATGCATATAATTGTCAGATTAGGATAGAAAACACTTTAAAGTTTCCATAACTGTCAAAATATTGTCTGTGAGTTTAACAGAACTGATACTGCAGGCGAAAACCTGAGGAAAATCCAATCAGGAAGTGCCTCTTATTTTGAAACCTCTCTGTTCCTATGCATGCCTATCTTCCATCTAAAGGGATATCAACCAGATTCCTTTTTCTATGGCTTCCGTAAGGTGTCAACAGGCCTTAGACATTGTTTCAGGCTTTTATTTTGAAAAATGAGCGAGAAAGATCACATTGCGGAAGTGGATAGGTAGGGGCTCTCAGAGTGAGTTTTGCGCTACAGAGTAAAGCAGCCATTTTTTCTCATAAATACTTATGTCATGCAATAAAATGCAAATTATTTATTTGGATTTTTGTTTTAGATTTCGTCTCTCACAGTTGAAGTGTACCTATGATAAAAATTACAGACCTCTACATGCTTTGTAAGTAGGAAAACCTGCAAAATTGGCAGTGCATCAAATACTTGTTCTCCCCACTGTATACAGAATATTCCATGTCAGATATATATATTTTCCATTTTTTATTCAAATGGAATGGAGTAGAACAGCAAACACACACATGGCCACTGCGCCTGCTACTCCTCTCCATTTCCATATGAAATAGCCATTGGGTGCTGTTCGGGGGAGGGGAGGCCCACAACAATGGCCGGAGTTGAACGGAACAGCACTTCACCTTAGTGACTGTTCCCTCTGCTCTATACAATTCATATCTGTTTATTTTATGTGATGATAAAAGGCTCATACAATACCAATATGTTTGTTAATGTTTTCTTTCACAGTGATAGCGACTCCGACTGGGAGTCCCCGGTGCCAAGCTGCCCGCTCTACCTCTGCACAGCATGGAGGCGTCGTTGTGTTCTGTGTCGCATGACCTGCACCACTTGTTCAGTTTGCCTCTGCTTTACATCAGAAAGAGACTGCTATGGGACATGGCACAGGCAGCAAAATATTGTGTAGAGTGCTTCCAAAGGGTCTACTGTTTTTTTAAATATTTTTTTTCTAATATTTTTTAAAACATTTTTACATATTTTTTTGGTGTGTTAGAATTGCTTTTTGATGTGTTGTATATAGTTATTTGCACTGTTGTATATAGATATAGGTCATTTCGGCCACTTTTCGGCCACATTTGGGCAACTTGTGTGGGACACCTGGGTGACTTCATGCTAAATGTCATGTAACTCACCCACTCACCCATGATTCCTGAAGTTATCAGTCTGAAACTTTGCACACCTACAGTCGCCCTCTTGTGTTATCCATCAAAATGATCTCTAGCATCCTATGTGACTGTGTGGCTATTCTAGTACATATGAAAGATGATGCAACAACAATAAAAAACAGAAAACGTATGCTCTTTCTTTCTCTTTTCTCCCACCAGATCTACTGTGTTATATTCTCCTACAGTCAATTAACATTTCCACAAACTGCCGAATGTTTCCATTCAAATTATACCAAGAATATGTATATCCTTGCCTCTGGGGCTGAGCTACAGGCAGTTAGATTAAGGTATGTCTTCAGGCAGAAAATTGAGAACAAGGGATGCAGCCATAAGAAGTTGGTAAATTATAATTACTTCGCTACAATGGCCTATTTATTGCCTTACTTCCTTACTCCATTTGCACACACTGTATATAGCTTTTTCTATTGCGTTATTGACTGTACTTTTGTTTATTCCATATGTAACTCTGTGTTGTTTGTGTCACACTGCTTTGCTTTAACTTGGCCAGGTCGCAGTTGTAAACGACAACTTATTCTCACCTGGTCATCAATTTGATTAGCACACCCTCATGCCAAATTCAGTTAAAAGCCTAATGTGAAATCAAAAAAGCACGAGGCTTTGCCTTTGTTTTGGTTTGTTTATTTGTCAATGAGGGTATGCAGGTTGAATACGTGGTCTGTCGTACAGTAATTTGGTAAAAAGCCAATTTTCTCAGTACATTGTTTTCACTGAGGTAATTTACGAGTCCGCTGTTAATGATAATGCAGAGGATTTTCCCAAGGTTGCTGTTGATTCATTGATTCATCATTCATCTCCGGTAGTTATTGGGGTCAAATTTGTCTCCACTTTTGTGGATTTTATATACACTGCCTTGCGAAAGTATTCGGCCCCCTTGAACTTTGCGACCTTTTACCACATTTCAGGCTTCAAACATAAAGATATAAAACTGTATTTTTTTGTGAAGAATCAACAACAAGTGGGACACAATCATGAAGTGGAACGACATTTATTGGATATTTCAAACTTTTTTAACAAATCGAAAACTGGGCGTGCAAAATGATTCAGCCCCCTTAAGTTAATACTTTGTAGCGCCACCTTTTGCTGCGATTACAGCTGTAAGTCACTTGGGGTATGTCTCTATCAGTTTTGCACATCGAGAGACTGACATTTTTTCCCATTCCTCCTTGCAAAACAGCTCGAACTCAGTGAGGTTGGATGGAGAGCATTTGTGAACAGCAGTTTTCAGTTCTTTCCACAGATTCTCGATTGGATTCAGGTCTGGACCTTGACTTGGTCATTCTAACACCTGGATATGTTTATTTTTGAAACCATTCCATTGTAGATTTTGCTTTATGTTTTGGATCATTGTCTTGTTGGAAGACAAATCTCCGTCCCAGTCTCAGGTCTTTTGCAGACTCCATCAGGTTTTCTTCCAGAATGGTCCTGTATTTGGCTCCATCCATCTTCCCATCAATTTTAACCATCTTCCCTGTCCCTGCTGAAGAAAAGCAGGCCCAAACCATGATGCTGCCACCACCATGTTTGACAGTGGGGATGGTGTGTTCAGCTGTGTTGCTTTTAAGCCAAACATAACGTTTTGCATTGTTGCCAAAAAGTTCAATGTTGGTTTCATCTGACCAGAGCACCTTCTTCCACATGTTTGGTGTGTCTCCCAGGTGGCTTGTGGCAAACTTTAAACGACACTTTTTATGGATATCTTTAAGAAATGGCTTTCTTCTTGCCACTCTTCCATAAAGGCCAGATTTGAGCAATATACGACTGATTGTTGTCCTATGGACAGAGTCTCCCACCTCAGCTGTAGATCTCTGCAGTTCATCCAGAGTGATCATGGGCCTCTTGGCTGCATGTCTGATCAGTCTTCTCCTTGTATGAGCTGAAAGTTTAGAGGGACGGCCAGGTCTTGGTAGATTTGCAGTGGTCTGATACTCCTTCCATTTCAATATTATCGCTTGCACAGTGCTCCTTGGGATGTTTAAAGCTTGGGAAATCTTTTTGTATCCAAATCCGGCTTTAAACTTCTTCACAACAGTATCTCGGACCTGCCTGGTGTGTTCCTTGTTCTTCATGATGCTCTCTGCGCTTTTAACGGACCTCTGAGACTATCACAGTGCAGGTGCATTTATACGGAGACTTGATTACACACAGGTGGATTGTATTTATCATCATTAGTCATTTAGGTCAACATTGGATCATTCAGAGATCCTCACTGAACTTCTGGAGAGAGTTTGCTGAATAATTTTGCACGCCCAATTTTTCAGTTTTTGATTTGTTAAAAAAGTTTGAAATATCCAATAAATGTCGTTCCACTTCATGATTGTGTCCCACTTGTTGTTGATTCTTCACAAAAAAAGACCGTTTTATATCTTTATGTTTGAAGCCTGAAATGTGGCAAAAGGTCGCAAAGTTCAAGGGGGCCAAATACTTTCGCAAGGCACTGTATATGTTGAGTCCACAATATATATCTCTCTCCCTAATTCTCTTTCTCTTTCTCTCTTATTTCTCTCTTATTTTTCTTCCTACTCTCACAATTAACTTTAAAAACAGAATCAGTTCCAGATTTACAAAACCCAGTATTGCTGAATATAAATAGTTAGTAATTCAAAATAGAGCCTGTCTCCATAACGATATATTCCTCCCTAACATCATTACTCATCATGTCTTAAACACATCTGGAGAAAGTGTTCTTGCTGTTTCTGTGGATGTGCTTTATCAAATAAAACTTTCTCGTCATGCCAGTCAAATAACTGAATAATTTCAACATCTTGATTATACAGAAAGTATTTAGTTTGTTTTGAGAAATGACACAGATATCTGGAATATTCTTCTCAGACGGAGAGTCTTCTTTGCAGAGATCCTCAACTGCACCCCGAAGAGTCTTCTTTGCAGAGATCCACAACTGCATCCCGAAGAGTCTTCCTTGCAGAGATCCACAACTGCACCCCGAAGAGTATTCTTTGCAGAGATCCACAACTGCATCCCGAAGAGTCTTCTTTGCAGAGATCTACAACTGTATCCCGAAGAGTCTTCTTTGCAGAGTTCCACAACTGCACCCCGAAGAGTCTTCTTTGCAGATATCTACAACTGCATCCCGAAGAGTCTTCTTTGCAGAGTTCCACAACTGCATCCCGAAGAGTATTCTTTGCAGAGATCCACAACTGCACCCAGAAGAGTCTTCTTTGCAGAGATCCACAACTGCATCCCGAAGAGTATTCTTTGCAGAGATCTACAACTGTATCCCGAAGAGTCTTCTTTGCAGAGTTCCACAACTGCACCCCGAAGAGTCTTCTTTGCAGATATCTACAACTGCATCCCGAAGAGTCTTCTTTGCAGAGTTCCACAACTGCATCCCGAAGAGTATTCTTTGCAGAGATCCACAACTGCACCCAGAAGAGTCTTCTTTGCAGAGATCCACAACTGCATCCCGAAGAGTATTCTTTGCAGAGATCCACAACTGCATCCCGAAGAGTCTTCTTTGCAGAGATCCACAACTGCACCCAGAAGAGTCTTCTTTGCAGAGTTCCACAACTGCATCCCGAAGAGTATTCTTTGCAGAGATCCACAACTGCACCCAGAAGAGTCTTCTTTGCAGAGATCCACAACTGCATCCCGAAGAGTATTCTTTGCAGAGATCTACAACTGTATCCCGAAGAGTCTTCTTTGCAGAGTTCCACAACTGCACCCCGAAGAGTCTTCTTTGCAGATATCTACAACTGCATCCCGAAGAGTCTTCTTTGCAGAGTTCCACAACTGCATCCCGAAGAGTATTCTTTGCAGAGATCCACAACTGCACCCAGAAGAGTCTTCTTTGCAGAGATCCACAACTGCATCCCGAAGAGTATTCTTTGCAGAGATCCACAACTGCATCCCGAAGAGTCTTCTTTGCAGAGATCCACAACTGCACCCAGAAGAGTCTTCTTTGCAGAGATCCACAACTGCATCCCGAATGGCACCCTATCCCCTATATTAATGCACTTATTTTGACCGGTGTAATACAGGCCAAAACAGAGCCCAAGTAGTGCTTCATATTGGGGATAAGGGTACTGTTTAGGACACAACCCAACAACATGGAGTGTCTCAGAATAGAAGCCCTCAGTCATCCGGTGTATTGAATGGAATAAGGTTCTCCAGGCTGCTGTGGATTTGCCTAAGCAGAGGAAACAACCACTATGTAAACCAGCTCTTCAGTTAGAGGGCTTTGTAGAGGTCTTCACAGTGCATCTCAGTTGATAAAGAGCCTTTGTTGCCCAGACAACAACCCTTTTACCAAGCGCACCCAACTCCCCTTCTCCCTCCCTCCCCAAACTCCCCCTTTCTCTTGGGTCAGTGTTATGTTTCAGAAGTAGGGAGGGGGCTGGTGTGATATGGGGAGGGGGTTGCGTCAGGTCTGCCTCCCCCACTCTCTTCTCTTTGCTCTCCCACTTCCCTTTCCTCTTTCCCTCCTCCTCCTCCTACCTCATTATGGGTACCGATGAAGGACGAAGTCGGAATTCAGCTAAATTATTCTGCCTCTACCAGCCTCTCTCCTCCCCATTGCATCTCCCCCTCCTCCTTCCCACTTCCTCCTGTCTTAAATCAAATCAAGGTTTTTTGGTCACGTACACAGTTTTGCAGATGTTATCGACAGGTGCAGTGAAATGCTTATGTTTTTAGGTCCAACAGTGCAGAAATATCAATAACAATACACACGCTATCCAAAAGAGAAAACAAAAAGAACAATAAATTACTAGAAATGTTCTGAGCAAATAATGTAAAGAAAAATCAGTAAAGACGTGTTTGTCGGCACCATCTTGTCATCTTGAGTCAGTGTGCAAAATAGCAACATTAGCGAAGCTAGCTAACTAGCTAACATTGTAATCTAGATCATGACCTTAGCAACACACATGGACATGCATTGCCCAACAACGCTACTGCCACCTTCTGGTTTGGAGCATTTTAACGAGGCTGAGTGGCTGACAACTTAAAGGTCTTTGCTGTGTGAAGACAAAGAACCGACTGTTCACAGGTGCTAAGTTGTGGGTGGTAGAGCACACTAGCCTACTGGTGTGTCTGAGATATAACAGTCAGCTATATAACACATGAAAGGGAAATAGTGGAAAGAGAAGATTTAGGACTAGATTTATTCCATAACAGGGAAGATTTTCATCGTATTGTGATTGAAATTTGAAGGCAATGTTCCCGCTTTCACGGAGACTGCATTCAAAGTAAACTCTGCATATATCGGCTGAATTGAAAACTATGCTTACATTGCATAAATCAAATCAACTTGTATTTGTCACATGCGCCGAAAACAACAGGTGTGGACTTTATCGTGAAATGCTTAGTTACAAGCCCTTAACCAATAATGCAGTTCAAGAAATAGAGTTAACTAAATATTTACTAAATTAACTAAAGTAACTAAAGAATAATTATAATCATAAACTACAGTAAAATGTTTTATTAAAAATGAAATAAATAAATAAACAAACGAGGCTATATACAGTGGGTACCAGTACGGAGTCACCAGTACGGAGTCAATGTGGAGGATATATACAGGGTATTACGGTACGGAGTCAATGTGGAGGATATATACAGGGTATTACGGTACAGAGTCAATGTGGAGGCTATATACAGGGTATTACGGTACAGAGTCAATGTGGAGGCTATATACAGGGTATTACGGTACAGAGTCAATGTGGAGGCTATATACAGGGTATTACGGTACAGAGTCAATGTGGAGGCTATATACAGGGTATTACGGTACAGAGTCAATGTGGAGGCTATATACAGGGGGTAGCAGTACGGAGTCAATGTGGAGGCTATATACAGGGGGGTACTGGTACAGAGTCAATGTGGAGGCTATATACAGGGGGTACCGGTACAGAGTCAATGTGGAGGCTATATACAGGGGGTACCGGTACAGAGTCAATGTGGAGGCTATATACAGGGGGTACCGGTACAGAGTCAATGTGGAGGCTATATACAGGGGGTAGCAGTACGGAGTCAATGTGGAGGCTATATACAGGGGGGTACTGGTACAGAGTCAATGTGGAGGATATATACAGGGTATTACGGTACAGAGTCAATGTGGAGGATATATACAGGGTATTACGGTACAGAGTCAATGTGGAGGCTATATACAGGGGGTACCAGTACGGAGTCAATGTGGAGGATATATACAGGGTATTACGGTACAGAGTCAATGTGGAGGCTATATACAGGGTATTACGGTACAGAGTCAATGTGGAGGATATATACAGGGTATTACGGTACAGAGTCAATGTGGAGGCTATATACAGGGTATTACGGTACAGAGTCAATGTGGAGGATATATACAGGGTATTACGGTACAGAGTCAATGTGGAGGATATATACAGGGTATTACGGTACAGAGTCAATGTGGAGGCTATATACAGGGGGTACCAGTACGGAGTCAATGTGGAGGATATATACAGGGTATTACGGTACAGAGTCAATGTGGAGGCTATATACAGGGTATTACGGTACAGAGTCAATGTGGAGGCTATATACAGGGTATTACGGTACAGAGTCAATGTGGAGGCTATATACAGGGGGTACCAGTACAGAGTAAATGTGGAGGCTATATACAGGGTATTACGGTACAGAGTCAATGTGGAGGCTATATACAGGGGGTAGCAGTACGGAGTCAATGTGGAGGCTATATACAGGGGGGTACTGGTACAGAGTCAATGTGGAGGATATATACAGGGTATTACGGTACAGAGTCAATGTGGAGGCTATATACAGGGGGTACCGGTACGGAGTCAGTGTGCCGGGGTACAGGTTAGTCAAGGCCATTTGTACATGTAAGTAGGGGTAAAGTGATAATGCATAGATAATAAACAGTAAGTAGCAGCCGTGTAAAATAAAAGGAGGGGGGTGTCACTGTAAATAGTTTGGTTGGTCATTTGATTAATTGTTCAGTAGTCTTATGGCTTGGGGGTAGAAGTTAAGGAGCCTTCTGGACCTAAATTTAGCACTCCAGTACCGCCTGCCATGCGGTATCAAAAAGAACAGTCTATGACTTGGGTTACTGGAGTATTTGACCATTTTTTGGGGCCTTCCTCTAACACTGCCTAGTATAGAGATCCTGGATAGCAGGAAGCTTGGCCCCACTGGTGCACTGGGCCTTACGCCCTACCCTCTACAGGATACCTAGCAGGTGCAACCGGTCAAGATGCTCTCGATGGTGCAGCTGAAGAACCTTTTGAGAATCCCAGGACACATGCCAAATCTTTTCAGTCTCCTGAGGGGGAATAGGTTTTGTCGTGCCCTCTTCACAACTGTCTTGGTGTGTTTAGACCATGTTAGTTTGTTGGTGATGTGGACACCAAGGAACTTGAAACTCTCAACCTGTACCACTACAGCCCTGTAGATGTGAGTGGAGGCGTGTTTGGCCCTTCTTTTCCTGTAGTCCACAAACAGCTCCTTTGTCTTGCTCACGTTGAGGGAGAGGTTGTTGTCCTGGCACCACACTGCCAGGTCTCTGACCTCCTCCCTATAGGCTGCGTCATTGTTGTCAGTGATCAGGCCTACCACTGTTGTGTCATCAGCAAACTAAATTATGTTGTTGGAGTCGTGCTTGGGCACACTGGGAGACTAGTCAGGATCTAGGCAAAGATGAACAGAGCAAAGAACAGACAGATCCTTGCTCCAGAGTGGCGTAGCGGTCTAAGGCACTGCATCTCAGGCGTCAATACACACCCTGGTTCGATTCCAGGCTGTATCACAACCGGCCGTGATTGGGAGTCCCATAGGGTGGTGCCCAATGAATATCCTTGAGAGGCCCAGCCAGAGCCCGGACTTTTGAGCCCGATTGAACATCTCGAGATACCTGAAAATAGCTGTGCAGAAACGCTCCCTATCCAATCTGACAGAGCTTGAGAGGATCTGCAGAGAAGAATGGAAGAAACTGCCCAAATACAGGTGTTCCAAGCTTGTAGCGTCATACCCAAGAAGACTCAAGGCTGTAATCACTGGCAAAGGTGCTTCAACAAAGTACTGAGTGAAGGGTCTGAATACTTATGCGAGTGTGATATTTCAGTGTCAGTGTTTTTTTTATAGTTTTGGAAACGTTTAAAAAAAAATCTGTTTTTGCTTTGTCATTATGCGATATTGTGTGTAGATTGATGAGGGGGAAAAAACAATTTACTCAATTTTAGAATAAGTTTGTAAAGTCAAAAATGTGGAAAAAGTCAAGGGGTCAGAATATTTGGCCACGCAGTCATGGGAGTACAGGTTGAAACATGTAGGTTTTACAGATGCTTGGTCTGTGCACATGTCCTGGAGTCCTTGAATGTTGACCTGTTTAAATGTCTTGCTCACATCGGTACACATAGTCGTCCGGAACAGCTGGTGCTCTCATGTATGCTTCAGTGTTGCTTGCCTCAAAGCGAGCATAAAAGGCATTTAGTTTGTCTGGTAGGCTCGCGTCACTAAGGCAACTCGCTGCTGTGTTTCTCTTTGTAGTCCGTAATAGTTTGCAAGACCTGCCACATCTGACGTGCGTCAAAGCTGATGTAGTAGGATTTCATCTTAGTCCTATAATCACGATTTGCCTGTTTGATGGTTCGTCTGAGGGCATAGCGGGATTTCTTATAAGCGTCCGGATTACTGTCCTGCTCCTTGAACGCGGCAGCTCTAGCCTTTGGCTCGGTGTGGATGTTGCCTGTAATCCATGGCTTCTGATTGGGATATGTACGTACGGTCACTGTGGGGACGACGTCGTCGATGCACTTATTGATGAAGCCGGTGACTGAGGTTGTATACTCCTCAATGCCATTGGATGAATCGAGTGGTTGCACATGTGACATGCTGGTAGATCTCCGCCCCCTGTATTTCCCTCTTTTCCTCATGTGAATGATGGGGATTTGGGCCTGGACTCAGAGAAGAAGTATATCCTTTCCATCGGACTCATTAAAGAAAAAATATTAGTCACGTTCAAGGTGAGTAATCACTGATGTCACGCCCTGACCTTAGATATCTCTGTTTTCTATATATTTTGGTTAGGTCAGGGTGTGACTAGGATGGGTACTCTAGGCTTTTGTATGTCTTGGGTTTTTGTTTGTCTAGGGGTTTTGTATGTCTAGGGGTTTTGAATGCCTATGTTGGCCTGATATGGTTCCCAATCGGAGACATCTGTTTATTGTTGTCTCTGATTGGGGATCATATTTAGGCAGCCCTTTTTCTCACTTTTTGGTGTGGGATCTTGTCTACAGTTAGGTGCCTGTGTGCACACCAGTAGCTTCATGTTTCATTTGGTCGTTTGTTGTTTTTGTTTCAGTGAGTGTCAATTTATTTAACAAATATGTGGATCTCTATTCACGCTGTGCCTTGGTCTCATCATTACGACGAATGTGACAGAAGATCCCACCCCAGAAGGACCAAGCAACGTGTACAGGAAGAATGGACTTGGGAAGAGATTCTAGATGGTAAAAGACCCTGGACACAGGCTGGGGAGTATCGCCGTCTGAGGGAGGAAATTGAGGCAGCGAAAGCGGAACGGAGACATTACGAGGAGTATTACCAACGAGGCAAGCACGAGAGGCAGCCCCAAAGGAGGTAGGGTTTAGATCTGAGCCAACGCCTCGTGCTTACCATGGGGAGCGTGTGACTGGTCATGCACCGTGTTATGCAGTGATGCGCACGTTGTCTCCAGTGCGTATTCATAACCCAGTGCGCTCTATTCCAGCTCCCCGCATTTGCCCCGCTAGAGTGGGCATCCATCCAGGACGGGTTGTGCCAGCTCAGTGCTCCTGATCTCCAGTATACCTCTTCGGACCAAGATATACTGCGCCGGCTTTATGCGCTGTATCCCCAGTGCGTCTTCACAGCCCAGTGCATCTTGGGCCAGCGCCCCGCACTTGCCGGCTAAAGTGAGCAACCATCGTTGTGCCAGCTCTACGCTCCAGACCTCCAGTGCGTCTCCACGGCCCAGTATATCCTGCGCCGACCATACGTACTGTGTCTCCAGTGCTCCTCCACAGTCCAGTACATCCTGTGCCTCCTCCCCGCACTTGCCCTGAGGTGCGTGTCATCAGCCCGGTACCACCAGTGCCGGCACCACGCATCAGACCTCCAGTGCTCCTCCACAGTCCCGAGCTTCCGATGACAGTTCCCAGTCCGGGGCCTCCAGCGACGAGCTGCAGTCCAGATCCTCCAGTGGTGGTTCCCAGTCCGGGGCCTCCAGCGACGAGCTGCAGTCCAGATCCTCCAGCGGTGGTTCCCAGTCCGGGGCCTCCAGCGACGAGCTGCAGTCCAGATCCTCCAGCGGTGGTTCCCAGTTCTGAGCCTCCAACGATGATCGCCGGTCCGGTTCCTCTGACAACGATCCACGGTCCGGTTCCACAGAAGCGGAGGGATCAGTGAAGGGAGAGGGGGCTGCGTCCAGAACCGGAGCCGCCACCGAGGGTAGATGCCCGGGAGTCCGCACCTTTTGGGGGGGGGGGAGTACTGTCTCGCCCTGACCTTAGATATCTCTGCTTTCTATATATTTTGGTTAGGTCAGGGTGTGACTACTCTCGGTTTTTGTATGTCTAGGGGTTTTTGTATGTCTAGGGGTTATGTATGTCTATGTTGGCCTGATATGATTCCCAATCAGAGACAGCTGTTTATCGTTGTCTCTGATTGGGGATGATATTTAGGCAGCCCTTTTTCCCACTTTCTGGTGTGGGATCTTGTCTACAGTTAGGTGCCTGTGTGCATACTAGTAGCTTCACGTTTTGTTTGCTTGTATTTGTTTCAGTGAGTTTAGATGTATTAAAAAAATATGTGGAACTCTATTCACACTGCGCCTTGGTCTCATCATTACGAAGAACCTGTTCTGATATCCAGAAGCTTTTTTCAGTTCTAATTATATACATTTTTTTTGTATTGCAATTTTTATATAATTTTTTTCATGTATTATATTTTTTTTACCTTTTTTAAGAACAAATTCTTATTTACAATGACGGCCCACAGTTGTTATTTTTACTAAAAGACGGTAGGTAGCATTATGTACAAAAGTTACAAACAATGCGAAAAAACATAGCTGCTTAGGAGCCCGTAAAACGGCAGCCGTCCCCCTCCGGCAAAATAATTATTTTCTCCACAGGGTTCTTTGATTTAAAATTCCATTGCAGGGCTAAATCCTCTGGTCTCTCATCAGGTGTGCTGGGGGTAGCAGGGAGGGAGGGGGAGACAGGAGTAGGGAGAGGGGTAGAGGCTGGGAGATGCAATGGCAAGGAGATGGAGAGGCAGAATAATTGAGCCGGATTCTGACGCCGTCCTTCATCGAAACCCATAATGAGGTAGGAGGAGGAAAGAAGGGGAAGAGGGAAAGCGAAATGAGAAAGGGAGGCAGACGTGACACTCCTTCACCCCTACCCCCAGACCACTCCAGTCTGAAACATGACACTGACCCAGGAGAAGGGGAGTTGGGTCAAAGGGTGTTGTCTTGGTAACATAAGACTCTTTATCAACTGATGAAGTCTAGGGCCTGTAATCACAAAGCAGGCCAGACCAGAGGCTGTAGTCACAAAGCAGGCCAGACCAGGGCCTGTAATCACAAAGCAGGCCAGACCAGGGCCTGTAATCACAAAGCAGGCCAGACCAGGACCTGTAATCACAAAGCAGGCCAGACCAGGACCTGTAATCACAAAGCAGGCCAGACCAGGACCTGTAATCACAAAGCAGGCCAGACCAGGGCCTGTAATCACAAAGCAGGCCAGACCAGGGCCTGTAATCACAAAGCAGGCCAGACCAGGACCTGTAATCACAAAGCAGGCCAGACCAGGGACTGTAGTCACAAAGCAGGCCAGACCAGGGCCTATAATTACAAAGCAGGCCAGACCAGGGCCTGTAATCACAAAGCAGTCCAGACCAGGGCCTATAATCAGCCTCATACACACTCCTACACCCCCATGCACCCTCCTACAGTCCCATAAACCCTCCTACACCCCACCCCACCTTACAGCCCAACCCACCTTACAGCCCAACCACTGTACCCTAAACCCTCCTACACCCTCGTCCATCACCTTACACACTCATACACCCTCCTACACACTCCTGCAGCCCATACACCCTCCTACCCCATCCTATACCCTCATACACCATCATACACCCTGTTACTGCCCCAAACACACTCCTACACCCCCATACATCCTCTTACAGCCCATACACCCTCCTAAAACATCCATACACACTCCTACACCGCCCTACACCCTCATACACCCTACCAACCCTCATACACCCTCCTATACCTCCCTACAGCCCCATACACCCTCCTACAGCCCATACAACCTCTTGCACCCCCCTACAGCCCCATACACCCTCTTGCACCCCACTACAGGCCCATTCACCCTCCTACAGTCCCATACACCACCCTAAACCCTCCATACACCCTCCTACACCGCCCTACACCCCCATACACCTTACCAACCCTCATACACACTTCTACACCCCACTACAGCCCCATACACCCTCCAAACACCCTCCTACAGCCCTATACACCCTCCTTAGTGTTCTTGGGCACAGGGACAATGTGGTGGTCAGCTTGAAACATGTTGGTATTGCAGACTCGGTCAGGGACAGGTTAAAAATGTCAGTGAAGACACCTGCCAGTTGGTCAGCACATGCTCGGAGTACACATCCTGGTAATCCGTCTGGCCCCGCAGCCTTGTGTATGTTGACCTGTTTAACGGTCTTACTCACATCGGCTACGGAGAGAGTGATCACACAGTCGTCTGGAACAGCTGCATGTTTCAGTGTTACTTGCCTCGAAGTGTGCACAGAAGTAATTTAGCTCATCTGGTAGGCACGTGTCACTGGGCAGCTCACGGCTGTGCTTCCCCTTGTACCATAATAGTTTGCAAGCCCTGCCACATCCAACCAGCATCGGAGCCGGTGTAGTACGATTCAATGTTAGTCCTGTATTGATGTTTGCCTGTTTGATGGTTCGTTGGAGGCCATAGCGGAATTTCTTATAAGTGTCCAGGTTATATACTATATAGGGAATAGGGTTCCATAGGGCTCTGGTCTAAGTAGTGCACTATATTGGGAATATGGAGCCATTTGGGATGTGGTTGTAACTGAGTGATTGTGGTTTGTTATTGTTATCATTCAGAAGCTTAGAGAGCAAGGCCTGTGTTTGTTTCTTTAGCAGAACAGCCAGCTGGGGGAGGGGGGGGGGGCTCTGTCAGTCTTACCCAGTAGACTGAATACAGCCTCCATCTCAACCTATAACCCAGTAGACTGAATACAGCCTCCATCTCAACCTCTAACCCAGTAGACTGACAGACTGAATTTAGCCTCCATCTCAACCTCTAACCCAGTAGACTGAATACAGCCTCCATCCCAACCTCTAACCCAGTAGATTGACAGACTGAATACAGCCTCCATCTCAACCTCTAACCCAGTAGACTGAATACAGCCTCCATCTCAACCTCTAACCCAGTAGACTGAATACAGCCTCCATCTCAACCTCTAACCCAGTAGACTGACAGATGGAATTTAGCCTCCATCTCAACCTCTAACCCAGTAGACTGAATACAGCCTCCATCTCAGCCTCTAACCCAGTAGACTGATTACAGCCTCCATCTCAACCTCTAACCCAGTAGACTGAATACAGCCTCCATCTCAGCTTCCTTTCATGCGCCACGATTCCCCAGGCCAGCTAGTTAACATTAGCCTACTGCCTCTAGCTACATGTTGAACTTATATCGTCTCAGGCCAGGGGCAATGTATGGATGTAATGTATGGATTAATGGTTTGATCAAAATCGCCATTATAATCATTGGCCAATATGGATCATTTATGTAAAACCACAAGTCCGTAACTCCATCGATGGCTAATTTTGGAAATGGTCAAAACAACAATGCATTTACAGGGCAATTCAATCAAAGACAATATGCAGTGATAATACGTTGGACATATAGCCAACTGCACAAACCCCATTGCTACAGTACTGTTTTTAATAGATTATTATTGCATAGGCTTGCATTTTTTGAAGTCAAGATAAAAAACAAACCTGAGCGGTAAACCTCGGCTTGCATTTTGACTCAGGAAAGGTTGGTGACCATTGCCTTAGGAGGTATTGGAGCCACTTCTCATAGCGTACATGCTAGGCTAACTACCAGCTATGATTGCTATCGGCTAACTATGTTGGGTATCGGCTAACTATGATTGCTATCGGCTAGCTATGGTGGGTATCGGCTAACTATGTTGGGTATCGGCTAACTATGATTGCTATCGGCTAACTATGTTGGGTATCGGCTAACTATGATTGCTATCGGCTAGCTATGGTGGGTATCGGCTAACTATGCTGGCTATTTTATATTTGATTTCACCTTTATTTAACCAGGTAGGCCAGTTGAGAACTGCGACCTGGCCAAGATAAAGCAAAGCAGTGCGAAAAAACAACAACACACGTGGGATAAACAAACGTATAGTCAATAACACAATGGAAACATCTATATACAGTGTGTGCAAATGAAGTAAGGTGGTAAGGCAATAAATAGGCCAATAGTGGCGAAGTAATTACAATTTACCAAATTAACACTGGAGACTGAATATGTGCAGATGAGGATGTGCAAGTAGAAATACTGGTGTGCAAAAGAACAGAAAAACAAAAAACAGATATGGGGATGAGGTAGGTAGTTGGTTGGATGGGCTATTTACAGATGGGCTATTTACAGATGGGCTGTTTACAGATGGGTTGTTTACAGATGGGCTGTTTGCAGATGGGCTGTTTACAGTGGCTTTCTATGTTAGCATAGCTTTTAGCTTGCCATGTTGTCTATTGATTAGCTATGATGGTCATTACAGTAGCGAATGATATGTTTGCTTTTGGCTTGACAACTGTCAAACATGGTTTTCCTCTGATGATGGCTGCTTACAGAAGTACTTAAAAGTTATTTAACAGACCATTACTCTTCATAAAGCTGATAATGAAAAGTCCATTGGTGGGTCTACCAGCGAGCCTGTTTGCTTTAGGCCAGCTGAGGGTTGGAAAGGCACACATACTACTGATTATATTCACTAGGCATATTAACCTCACCACGGACATAGAGAGAAGGGGAGGGAAAGGAAGAGAAAATAAGAAGTAGAGAGAGGGAAGAAGAGAGAGAAGGGAAGAGAGAGAGAAGAGGGAAGAGAGAGAGAGAGAGGAAGGAAGAGAGAGAGGAGGGAAGAGAGAGAGAAGAGGGAAGAAGAGAGAGAGAAGAGGGAAGAGAGAGAGAGGGAGGAGGGAAGAGAGGGAGGAGGGAAGAGAGAGGAGGGAAGAGAGAGAGAGAGAGATAGAGAGAGGAAGGAAGAGAGAGGAGGGAAGAGAGAGAGAAGAGGGAAGAAGAGAGAGAAGAGGGAAGAGAGAGAGAAGAGGGAAGAGAGAGGGAGGGGGGAAGAGAGAGGGAGGAGGGAAGAGAGAGGGAGGAGGGAAGAGAGAGGGAGGAGGGAAGAGAGAGGAGGGAAGAGAGAGAGGAAGGAAGAGAGAGAGAAGAGGGAAGAGAGAGAGGAAGGAAGGAAGAGAGAGAGAAGAGGGAAGAGAGCGGGAGGAGGGAAGAGAGAGAGATGGGAAGAGAGATGGAGGGGGGAAGAGAGAGAGAAGAGGGAAGAGAGAAGGAGGAGGGAAGAGAGAGGGAGGAGGGAAGAGAGAGAGAAGAGGGAAGAGAGAGGGGGAGGGAAGAGAGAGGGGGGAGGGAACAGAGAGGGAGGAGGGAAGAGAGAGAGGAGGGAAGAGAGAGGGAGTGATAGAGGAAAGGGAATGAGAGAAAAAAATGTAGAATGAGAAATAGAGATAACAGAGAGAGAAAGTAAGAAGTAGAGACAGGTGTGAGCAAGACAGTCAGTCATCAGTCAGTCAGACAGTCAGTCATCAGACAGTCAGTCAGTCAGTCAGTCATCAGACAGTCAGTCATCAGTCAAACAGTCAATCATCAGTCAGACAGTCAGTCATCAGTCAGACAGTCAGTCATCAGACAGTCAGTCAGTCATACGACAGTCAGCCAGTCAGTCGTCAGACAGACAGTCAGTCATCAGTCAGACAGTCAGTCAGTCAGTCAGTCATCAGTCAGATAGTCAGTCATCAGACAGTCAGTCATCAGTCAGACAGTCATCAGTCAGACAGTCAATCATCAGACAGTCAGTCATCAGACAGTCAGTCAGTCAGTCATCAGTCAGACAGTCAGTCAGTCAGTCAGTCAGTCATCAGTCAGACAGTCAGTCATCAGTCAGTCATCAGTCAGACAGTCTGTCAGTCAGTCAGTCAGTCAGTCATAAGACAGTCAGTCAGTCAGTCAGTCAGTCGTCAGACAGTCAGTCATCAGTCAGTCAGTCAATCGTCAGTCCGACAGTAAGTCAGTCAGTCAGTCAGTCAGTTAGTCATCAGACAGTCAGTCATCAGTCAGACAGTCAATCATCAGTCAGACAGTCAGTCATCATTCAGACAGTCAGTCATCAAACAGTCAGTCAGTCAGTCATCAGAGAGTCAGTCATCAGTCAGTCAGTCATCAGTCCGTCAGTCAGTCATCAGAAAGTCAGTCATCAGTCCGTCAGACAGTCAGTCATCAGACAGTCAGTCATCAATCAGTCAGTCATCAGTCAGTCAGCCAGTCAGTCAGTAAATCAGTCAAAAGAGTCACTCATCAGTCAGACAGTCAATCATCAGTCAGACAGTCAGTCATTAGTCAGTCAGTCATCGGATAGTCAGTCAGTCAGTCAGTCAGTCAGTCATCAGTCAGACAGTCAGTCATCAGGCAGACAGTCAGTCATCAGTCAGATAGTCAGTCATCAGACAGTCAGTCAGTCATCAGACAGTCTGTCATCAGTCAGCCAGTCAGTCAGTCATGCAGTCAGTCATCAGACAATCAGTCATCAGTCAATCAGTCATCAGACAGTCAGCCATCAGACAGTCAGTCATCAGACAGTCAATCGTCAGTCAGACAGTCAGTCATCAGACAGTCAGTCAGTCAATCAGTCATTCATCAGACAGTCAGTCATCAAACAGTCAGTCATCAGAAAGTCAGTCATTAAGTCGTCATCAGTCAATCAGTCATCAGTCAGTCAGTCTGTCAATCAGTCAGTCATCAGTCAGCTAGTCAGTCAGTCAGTCACTCAGTCAGTCAAAAGACAGTCAGTCATCAGTCAGACAGTCAATCATCAGTCAGACAGTCAGTCATTAGTCAGTCAGTCATCATCAGTCAGTCAATCATCAGTCAGTCATGCAGTCAGTCATCAGACAATCTGTCATCAGTCAATCAGTATTCAGACAGTCAGCTATCAGACAGTCAATCATCATTCAGACAGTCAGTCATCAGACAGTCAGTCAGTCAGTCAGTCATTCATCAGACAGTCAGTCACCAAACAGTCAGTCATCAGAAAGTCAGTCATTAAGTCATCATCAGTCAGTCAGTCATCAGTCAGTCAGTCAGTCAGTCAGTCAGTCAGTCATCAGACAGTCAGTTATCAGTCAGACAGTCAGTCATCAGTCAGACAGTCAGTCATCAGACAGTCAGTCAATCAGTCAGTCAGTCAGTCAGTCATCAGTCAGACAAACAGTCATCAGTCAGACAGTCAGTCATCAGTCAGTCATCAGACAGTCAGTCATCAGACAGTCAGTCAATCAGTCAGTCATTAAGTCATCAGTCAGACAGTCAATCATCAGTCAGACAGTCAGTCACCATTCAGACAGTCAGTCATTAGACAGTCAGACAGTCAGTCATCAGACAGTCAGTCTTCAGACAGTCAGTCATCAGTCAGTCAGTCAGTCAGTCATCAGTCAGTCAGTCAGACAGTCAGCCAGTCTTCAGACAGTCAGTCAGTCATCAGTCAGTCAGTCTTCAGACAGTCAGTCAGTCATCAGTCAGTCAGTCATCAGACAGTCAGTCGTCAGTCATCAGACAGTCAGTCAGTCATCAGTCAGACAGTCAATCATCAGTCAGACAGTCAGTCATCAGTCAGACAGTCAGTCATCAGACAGTCAGTCAGTCAGTCAGTCATTCATCAGACAGTCAGTCATCAGTCAGTCATCAGTCAGAAAGTCAGTCATTAGACAGTCAGTCATCAGACAGTCAGTCATCAGTCATTAGTCAGTCAGTCAGTTGTCATCAGTCAGTCAGTCAGTCATCAGACAGTCAGTCATCAGTCAGTCAGTCAGTCAGTCATCAGACAGTCAGTCAGTCAGTCATCAGTCAGACAGTCAGTGGTTCAGTCATTCAGTCAGTCAGTCATTCAGTCAGTCAGTCAGTCAGTCAGTCAGTCAGTCAGTCATCAGCCAGTTATCAGTCAGTCATTCAGTCATCAGTCAGTCATCAAACAGTCAGTCATCAGTCAGACAGTCAGTCATCAGTCAGTCAGTCAGTCAGTCAGTCAGTCAGTCATCAGCCAGTTATCAGTCAGTCATTCAGTCATCAGTCAGTCATCAAACAGTCAGTCATCAGTCAGACAGTCAGTCATCAGTCAGTCAGTCAGTCAGTCAGTCATTCAGTCATCAGTCAGTCATCAAACAGTCAGTCATCAGTCAGACAGTCAGTCATCAGTCAGTCAGTAAGGAAGCCTGACTGTGCAGATGCCTTCTTAATGGAGCTATCTGTCTGACCAATGACCAGGCAGAATATGAAAATGGTTTGGGCAATCCGTCGCTCTGACAGAATGTTCCACGGTTGGCTGAGCCCGGAGGGCCAGCACAGCAGCCCAGTCGGTGCCATTTTTGTTGTCGTTGCATATTCTCATTTCAATTTAATTGCATGATATGAAGTTGTATTTCGATGCTTTCACAAGTATATAATGATTCTGAGGGTAGAACCTGATTACAAATGTACAATTACAATAACTCAACTGTTTTCTGTTAGTGCTCTCTGTCTGTCTCAGATCAGCTGAGAGGAAGTGTAGTCGTGATTTGAAATGGTGAAACGGTTTCCTAATAAACCACTTCCTAGAGCTCCATTTTTATGTAGTGGTCTGCCTACCCATGTGAGAGACGCAGACTCGGTCTCAACCTTTAAGTCTTTACTGAAGACTCATCTCTTCAGTGGGTCATATGATTGAGTGTAGTCTGGCCCAGGAGTGTGAAGGTGAACGGAAAGTCTCTGGAGCAACGAACCGCCCTTGCTGTCTCTGTCTGGCCGGTTCCCCTCTTTCCACTGGGATTCTCTGCCTCTAACCCTATTACAGGGGCTGAGTCACTGGCTTTCTGGTTCTCTTTCATGCCGTCCCTAGGAGGGGTGCGTCACTTGAATGGGTTGAGTCACTGACGTGATCTTCCTGTCTGGGTTGGCACCCCACCTTGGGTTGTGCCGTGGCGGAGATCTTTGTGGGCTATACTCGGCCTTGTCTCAGGATGGTAAGTTGGTGGTTGAAGATATCCTTCTAGTGGTGTGGGGGCTGTGCTTTGGCAAAGTGGGTGGGGTTATATTATGCCTGTTTGGCCCTGTCCGGGGGTGTCCTCGGATGGTGCCACAGTGTCTCCTGACCCCTCCTGTCTCAGCATCCAGTTGCTGCAGTAGTTTATGTTTCAGGGGGCTAGGGTCAGTCTGTCCCCAGTCCACCTGGCCGTGCTGCTCCAGTTTCAACTCTTCTGCCTGCGGCTATGGAACCCTGACCGGTTCACCAGACGTGCTACCTGTCCCAGACCTGCTGTTTTCAACTCTCTAGAGACAGCAGGAGCGATAGAGATACTCTTAATGATCGGCTATGAAAATCCAACTGACATTTACTTCTGACCTGTTGCACCCTCTACTACTGCTGTGATTATTATTATTCGACCATGCTGGTCATTTATGAACATTTGAACATCTTGGCCATGTTCTGTTTTAATCTCCACCCGGCACAGCCAGACGAGGACTGGCCACCCCACATAGCCTGGTTCCTCTCTAGGTTTCTTCCTAGGTTCTGGCCTTTCTAGGGAGTTTTTTCTAGCCACCCTGCTTCTACATCTGCATTGCTTGCTGTTTGGGGTTTTAGGCTGGGTTTCTGTACAGCACTTTGAGATATCAGCTGATGTACGAAGGGCTATATAAATACATTTGATTTGATTTGATTCCTCAGGATTGGTTATTGGATATCTATTATTTGTAGTTTACCTTAATGTTCTGTCAAATGCATAAAAAAACCTGACAGTTCCATTTCTACATTAATGTGTGAAACTGCCATAATAATATATCACGTTATTACTAGGGTTGCAACATTCGAGAATCTTCACCAAAATGTCCACGTTTCCTGAACCAGGAGGGAATAAGCAGTAAATCTGGACTCCTCCAACCAGGATTTCTGGAAAACATGGGAATGTTAGGTAAGATACCGGAAATGTGCAACTCTTATTGGCTGTCTCAGCCAACATGTGAGTGTGTTCCTACCATATGTTTCTCATACAGCCTGAGCCAGTGAGAACAGCCAGTGACAACAGCCAATGAGAACAGCCGGTGACAACAGCCAATGAGAACAGCCAGTGAGAACAGCCAGTGAAAACAGCCAGTGAGAACAGCCAGTGAGAACAGCCAATGAAAACAGCCAGTGACAACAGCCAGTGACAACAGCCAGTGAGAACAGCCGGTGAGAACAGCCAACGAGAACAGCCGGTGAGAACAGCCAGTGAGAACAGCCGGTGAGAACAGCCAGTGAGAACAGCCGGTGAGAACAGCCAGTGAGAACAGCCGGTGAGAACAGCCGGTGAGAACAGCCAATGAGAACAGCCAGTGAGAACAGCCAGTGAGAACAGCCAGTGAGAACAGCCAGTGAGAACAGCCAATGAAAACAGCCAGTGACAACAGCCAGTGACAACAGCCAGTGAGAACAGCCGGTGAGAACAGCCAGTGAGAACAGCCGGTGAGAACAGCCAGTGAGAACAGCCGGTGAGAACAGCCAGTGAGAACAGCCGATGAGAACAGCCGGTGAGAACAGCCAATGAGAACAGCCAGTGAGAACAGCCAGTGAGAACAGCCAGTGAGAACAGCCAATGAAAACAGCCAGTGACAACAGCCAGTGACAACAGCCGGTGAGAACAGCCAGTGACAACAGCCGGTGAGAACAGCCAGTGAGAACAGCCGGTGAGAACAGCCAGTGAGAACAGCCGGTGAGAACAGCAAGTGAGAACAGCCGGTGAGAACAGCCGGTGAGAACAGCCAGTGAGAACAGCCAGTGAGAACAGCCAATGACAACAGCCAGTGAGAACAGCCATTGAGAACAGCCATTGAGAACAGTCGGTGAGAACAGCCATTGAGAACAGCTGGCGAGAACAGCCAGTGAGAACAGCCAGTGAGAACAGCCAGTGAGAACAGCCGGTGAGAACAGCCAGTGAGAACAGCCGGTGAGAACAGCCGGTGAGAACAGCCAGTGAGAACAGCCAGTGAGAACAGCCAGTGAGAACAGCCAGTGAGAACAGCCGGTGAGAACAGCCGGTGAGAACAGCCGGTGAGAACAGCCAGTGAGAACAGCCAGTGAGAACAGCACACATCTCTCCAACTATTAGACGTTTGTTTCAGTGTGGATAGATGAACGGATGGAGAACACAGAAAGAGAAAGAGATCTGCATTACATTGTCTGATAGAAAATGACTTGTCACTTGCCAGAGGCAATCTCTGCACAGCTTTGATAAACTTCAAAGTCTGGATGGACATCAGTTCTGTGGAACAATTGTTCTTTGTTCTCCCTGCCTGCCTCCCTGTGGGCTGGCTGGGGTATAAGGTTATGGAGGAGTGGACATTAAGTATATTCATAGATTTTGTCCCAAATGGCACTATATCCCCTACATAACGCACTACTTTGGACGAGGGCCCTAGGGGCTTACTAGGGCATAGGGTGCCATTTGGGCAAAGGAAGAGTGAACCCGGCCCGGGTCTGTTCCTGCCAGAGCAGCTGTTAGCAGTTAGAGTGGTGGGAAGGAAACGCAGAGAAATCTCCCCTCTATTAGGGTGCCTCCTGCTCTTAGAGAGCCCTCTTATCTCCTGACTCACCCTAACCACACCACACCCTAACGCTAACCACACCACACCCTCCCCTAACCCTAACCATACCCTCCCCTAACGCTAACCACACCACACCCTAACCCTAACCCTAACCACACCACACCACACCACACCCTCCCTAACCCAAACTAACCACACCACACCCTTCCCTAACCCTAACCATACCCTCCCCTAACGCTAACCACACCACACCCTAACCCTAACCCTAACCACACCACACCCTCCCCTAACCCTAACCACACCCTCCCTAACACTACCCCTAACGCTAACCACACCCTCCCTAACCCTAACCTTAACCACACCCTCCCTAACCCTAACCCTAACCATACCACACTATACCACTCCCTCCCCTAACCGTAACCCTAACCCTAATCATACCCTCCCCTAACCCTAACCCTAACCCTAATCATACCCTCCCTAACCCTAACGCTAATCACACCCTCCCTAACCCTAACCCTACCATAACACTCCCTCCCCTAACCCTAACCATACCACTCCCTCCCCTAACCCTAACCTTAACCCTAACCATACCACTCCCTCCCCTAACCCTAACAACACCACACCCTCCCTTAATGCTCAACTGTGTTCTAACCATCTAGTAGCCTGGGTTCTGGTCTGTTCTAACCATCTAGTAGCCTGGGTTTTGGTCTGTTCTAACCATCTAGTAGCCTGGGTTCTGGTCTGTTCTAACCATCTAGTAGCCTGGGTTCTGGTCTGTTCTAACCATCTAGTAGCCTGGGTTCTGGTCTGTTCTAACCATCTAGTAGCCTGGGTTTTGGTCTGTTCTAACCATCTAGTAGCCTGGGTTCTGGTCTGTTCTAACCATCTAGTAGCAGCCTGGGTTCTGGTCTGTTCTAACCATCTAGTAGCCTGGGTTCTGGTCTGTTCTAACCATCTAGTAGCCTGGGTTCTGGTCTGTTCTAACCATCTAGTAGCCTGAGTTTTGGTCTGTTCTAACCATCTAGTAGCCTGAGTTCCAGTCTGTTCTAAACATCTAGATACCTGGGTTCCAGTGCATTCTAGCCCTTCACTAGCCTGGGGTCCTGTTCTCCAGCTTGGTTTCATAACGTCTCTATCTCAGACCAAAGAGTTCCAGGTTTCCTAACAACCCCTGCAGCGTCTCAGCCTTGGCCTTCTTCTTCTCTCCAACTTACTTTTATTTCATTATTTTTAATATCCTCCTCCCTGTTTGTACCTCTAACTCTATTTTCAATTTCCCTCCACATTCCGGAGCAATATGTAACTCACTGCTTTTACACTGCTGGACCAGAGCCAGACTAACCCGAGCTGCAGGGACCAGGGTCTACAGGCCTTTCATAGGTCTGTAAAGATATACTAGAGTTTTATTAACATGTGAGAGATGGAGAGAAGCTGTCAAATTTGGATAATTGCGACAGAATAGTTCATCAAATATTGTCTCACCTGATGTGCGTGCTCTTTTATGTTTGTATGTTTTCTGATTCTTTAGCACAGTGACATCTTTTCCTTTTGTTTCCACGTGGGAGCCAAGGCATCTAAACCAAGTTATTCCTTCTTCAGCCCCAGACTTCATTTTCTAACTGAAGGAAACCAGGAGCCGTTGAATGTTTTTCATTAAGCTCTAAGAAATGGAATATGATGTCATCGGTATTCTTCTGTCGTTGTATCATTAGCTAGCGTCAGCGCTTTTCGTGTAAGGGAGGAGGAAAGAGGGATGGAGAGAGAGAGAGACAGCGAGAGAAAGAGCGAGAGAGGAGGATCCGTACAAGGAAAACTGGGGTGACAACCTGTTGCTATGTGTTGCTGGGTAGACTGGTTGCTAGGCTGCTCTATACTCAGCAATTAATTCCAACACCGGCCAAGGATGGGAGTGAGAGCCGGGCTGGCTGCAAGATTTGGTAATTGGCCAAGAGCGAGAGAGTAGGGATGTAGGGACAACAAGAGGGAGTGCGGGAGAGGGAGAGAGAAAAACAGAGCGAGAGAGTAGGGATGTAGGGACAACAAGAGGGCGTGCGGGAGAGAGAACAAGAGCAAGGTAGGGAGAGAGAGAGGGATATAAAGAGAGGGAAGGAGAGAGGAAGCGAAGGAGGGACAGAGAGGGAGGGAGATTGAGAAGGAGGGAAAGTAGGAAGGGAGAAAAAAAAGAGAAAGACAAGGAGAAGAGGGAGGAAAGAAAAGAGAGAGAACAGGCCCTCCGCTGATTTTATTGTTATAACTAGCAAACCTCAGTAAACAAACAGAAAATCACATAAATTGTTAATGGAGGGTAAGAGTTTGGAGCAGCTACAGCCATGTTGAAAGGCTTGGGGCAGTGACAGCCATGTTGAAAGGCTTGGGGCAGTGACAGCCATGTTGAAAGGCTTGGGGCAGTGACAGCCATGTTGAACGACTTGGGGCAGTGACAGCCATGTTGAAAGGCTTGGGGCAGTGACAGCCATGTTGAAAGGCTTGGGGCAGTAGCAGCCATGTTGAAAGGCTTGGGGCAGTGACAGCCATGTTGAAAGGCTTGGGGCAGTAACAGCCATGTTGAAAGGCTTGGGGCAGTAACAGCCATGTTGAAAGGCTTGGGGCAGTGACAGCCATGTTGAAAGGCTTGGGGCAGTGACAGCCATATTGAATAGAGTAGACCGCTAATTAGCCAGCTCATCCTCCTCAGGAGGATGACATCATCCCCTATGAAGAAATAGCAAGCATTTCTAAAGCAATCATTTTTTTTCTCCAATTTATGCTCTGGCCACAAGCACAAGTATAGGCTGAATTAACAAAATAATTTGGCTGTGAGTTGACAGAACGTTAACTTTTAAAAGTTAGATTTTCACTTGACAGTTACTTAAAAACTACAAAATGTTCTCTCAGTTTCATGTCAAAATGACTAGAGTAGCAGGACATTGGCTTTAAACTGCAACTGTTTCTCTCTGCCCCATGGCAAAACACATTGAAATACAGGAAGCTGTTTTCCTCAAATAAATCGGTTTTCTCCACCAAAATAATGGTTCCATTTTTGGGGTGTTGGGGCCTTCTACTTTCCAGTATTTTCAAAATACCCCCCTAAAAAAAACTCCATATACCCCTCGAAATAGCCCTCCATATACCTCTCAACCTACCCTTACAGCTGCCCAAAATACCACTTCAGCTGCCCATGTCCCTTAATGTTGATGATGTGGTTGTTACTGACAAGGAGCACATGGCTGAGCTCTTTAATCACCACTTCATTAAGTCAGGATTCCTATTTGACTCAGCCATGCCTCCTTAACCGTCCAACATTTCCTAATCTCCCACCCCTATCATCGCAAAGCCTATCTTCTTTTTCTATGGGGCGGCAGGGTAGCCTAGTGGTTAGAGCGTTGGACTAGTAACCGGAAGGTTGCGAGTTCAAACCCCCGAGCTGACAAGGTACAAATCTGTCGTTCTGCCCCTGAACAGGCAGTTAACCCACTGTTCCCAGGCCGTCATTGAAAATAAGAATTTGTTCTTAACTGACTTGCCTGGTTAAATAAAGGTAAAAAAAAAAAAAAAAAATCTCTGACATTATTAACATGTCTCTCCTCTCTGGGGAGGTTCCCATTGCTTGGAAGGCAGCCACGGTGTGTCCTTTATTTAAAGGGGAGATCAAGCTGATCCTAACTGTTATAGGCCAATATCTATTTTTGCCCTGTTTATCAAAAGTGTTGGAAAAACTTGTCAATAATCAACCGACTGGCTTTCTTGCTGTCTACCGTATTCTCTCTGGTATGCAATCTGGTTTCCGCTCAGGTTATGGATGTGTCACTGCAACCTTAATTAAGGGTCCTAAATATTGTCACCATTGCCCTTGATTCTAAGCAATGTTGTGCTGCTATTTTTATTGGCTTAGCCAAAGCTTTTGATACAGTAGACCATTCCATTCCTGTGTGCTGGCTAAGGAGTATTGTTGTCTCTGAGGGGTCTTTGGTCTGGTTTGCTAACTACCTCTTTCAAAGAGTGCAGTGTATAAAGTCAGAACATCTGCTGTCTCACCTACTGCCTGTCACCAAGGGAGTACCCCAAGGCTCAATCCTAGGCCCCATGCTCTTCTCAATTTACATCAACAACATAGCTCAAGCAGTAGGAAGCTCTCTCATCCATTTATATGTAGATGATACAGTCTTATACTCAGCTGGCACCTCCCAGGATTTTGTCTTAAATGCTCTACAACAAGCTTTCTCTACCCTTAACCTTGTTCTGAACACCTCCAAAACAAAGGACATGTGGTTTGGTAAGAAGAATGCCCCTTTCTGCACCAGTGTGATTACTACCTCTGAGGGTTTAAAGCTTGAGGTAGTCACCTCATACAAGTACTTGGGAGTATGGCTAGACAGTACACTGTTCATCCCTCAGAATATTTCAAAGCTGCAGGCTAAGGTTACATTTAGACTTGGTTTCCTCTATCGTAATCACTCCTCTTTCACCCCAGCTGCCAAACTAACCCTGGTTCAGATGACCATCCAACCCATGCTAGATTATGGAGATTATAGATTGGCAGGTAAGGGTAGTGTCGAGTGGCTAGATGTTCTTTACCATTCGGCCATCAGAATTGCCACCAATGCTCCTTATAGGACACATCACTGCACTCTATACTCCTCTGTAAACTGGTCATCTCTGTATACACGTCACAAGACCCACTGGTTGATGCTTAATTATAAAACCCTCTTAGGCCTCACGCCCCACTATCTGAGATATCTACTGCATCCTCCACATACAACACCCATTCTGCCAGTCACATTCTGTTAAAGGTCCCCAAACCCCACACGTCCCTGGGCCGCTCCTCTTTTTAGTTCGCTGCAGCTAGTGCCTGAAATGAGCTGCAGCAAACACTCAAATTGGACAGTTTTATCTCCACCATGGACACTCTTACTGACAGTTGTGGCTGCTTTGCGTGATGTATTGTTGTCTCTACCTTCTTGCCCTTTGTGCTGTTGTCTGTGTCCAATAATGTTTGGACCATGTTTTGTGCTGCTACCATGTTGTGCTGCTACCATGTTGTGCTGCTGCCATGTTGTGTTGCTACCATGTTGTGTTGCTACCATGTTGTTGTCATGTTGTGCTGCTGCCATGTTGTGTCGCTACCATGTTGTTGTCATGTTGTGTTGCTACCATGCTGTGTTGTCATGTATTGAATCCATGCTGTGTTGTTGTCTTAGTTCTCTCTTTATGTGGTGTTATACTTGGTATTTGGTATTTTATTAGGATCCCCATTAGCTGTTGCAAAAGCAGCAACTACTCTTACTGGTGTCCACACAGAACATGAAACATAATACAGAATGACATAACACAGAACATCATTAGATAAGAACAGCTCAACTCTCTTGTCGTGATGCGTGTTTTGAACACTATTTTTTATTTTATTTTTAATCCCAGGATGTGAACACGCAGGGAGGCCTTTTGCCATTTTGGTAGGCCGTCACTGTAAATACGAACTTGATCTTACACCCCTCCATAATACCCCTCAACATGCCCCTCCATATACCTCTCAACATTCCCCTCCATATACGCATATAATATACCTCTCAACATACCCCTCCATATAACCCTATAATATACCCGTCAACATACCCCTCCATATACCCCTATAATGTACCCCTCCACATACCACTCCACATACAACTCCATATACCCCTATAACATACCCCTCCATATACCCCTATAATATACCCCTCCATGTAGCCCTATAATATACCCCTTAACATACCCCTCAACATACCCCTCCATATACCCCTCAACATACCCCTCAACATACCACTATAATATACCCCTCAACATACATCTCAACGTACCCCTATAATATACCCCTCCACATACCCCTCCATATACTCCTCAACATACCCCTCCATATACCCCTACATATACACCTCCATATACCCCTACCTATACCCTTCATATACCCATCAATATACTCCTCCATATACCCTTCCATATACCCCTCCATATACCCTCCAATATACCCCTCCATATACCCTCCAATATACCCCTCCATATACCCTCCAATATACCCCTCCATATACACTCCAATATACCCCTCCATATACCCTCCATATACCCCTCCATATACCCTCCAATATACCCCTCCATATACCCTCCATATACCCCTCCATATACCCTCCAATATACCCCTCCATATACCCTCCAATATACCCCTCCATATACCCTCCATATACCCCTCCATATACCCTCCAATATACCCCTCCATATACCCTCCAATATACCCCTCCATATACACTCCAATATACCCCTCCATATACCCTCCAATATACCCCTCCATATACCCTTCAAAATACCCCTTCATTTAACCCTCCACATACCCCCCCATATACCCTTGTAATATACCCTTCAACATACGCCTATAATATACCCCTCCATATACCTTTATAATATACCCCTCCATATACCCCTATAATATACCCCTCCATATACCCCTCCACATACACCTCCATATACCCCTCCACATACCCCTCCATATACCAGTATAATATACCCCTCCATATACCCCTATAATATACCCCTCCATATACCCCTATAATATACGCCTCCATATACCCCTCCACATTCACCTTCACATACCCCTCAACATACCCCTCCATATACCCCTTTAATATACCCCTCTAAAATACCCCTCCATATACCCCTATAATATACCCCTATAATATACCCCTCCATATACCCCTTTAATATACCCCTCCATATACCCCTATAATATACCCCTCCATATACCCCTCCACATTCACCTTCACATACCCCTCAACATACCCCTCCATATACCCCTTTAATATACCCCTCTAAAATACCCCTCCATATACCCCTATAATATACCCCTATAATATACCCCTCCATATACCCCTCCATATACCCCTCCATATACCCATCAATATACCCCTCCATATACCCCTCCATATACCCATCAATATACCTCTCGATATACCCCTATAATATACCCCTATAATATACCCCTCCATATACCCCTCCATATACCCCTCCATATACCCATCAATATACCCCTCCATATACCCCTCCATATACCCATCAATATACCTCTCGATATACCCCTATAATATACCCCTTCAATATACCCCTCCATATGCCCTTCAACATACCCCTCATTATACCCTTCGATATACCCCTCAATATACCCCTATAATATACCCCTCCATATACCCAGCAATATACCCCTCCATATACCCTTCCATATACCCATCAATATACTCCTCCATATACCCTTCCATATAACCATCAATACACCCATCAACATACCCCTCAACATACCCTTATAATATATCCCTCAACATACCCTCAACATACCCCTCAACATACCCTTATAATATACGCCTCAACATAACCCTCAACAAACACCTATAATATACCCCTAAACATACCCCTCCATATACCCCTTTAATATACCCCTCCATATACCCCTATAATATACCCCTCAACATACCCCTCCATACACCCCTATAATATACCCCTCCATATACCCCTCAACATACCCCTCAATATACCCCTATAATATTCCCCTCCACATACACCACAAAATATACCCCTCAACTTACACCTCCATATACCCCTTTAATATACCCCTCTAAAATATCCCTCGATATACCCCTATAATATACCCCTATAATATACCCCTCCGTACTCTCTTCAACATACCCCTCCATATACCCCTCCATATACCCATCAATATACCCCTCCATATACCCCTCCATATACCTCTATAATATACCCCTCAACATACCCTCAACATACCCCTCAACATACCCCTATAATGTACGCGTCAAAATACCCTCAACACAACCATATAATATACCACTCAACATACCCCTCCATATACCCCTCCATATACCCTTCAATATACCCCTCCATATACCCCTCTATATACCCTTCAATATACCCCTCCATATGCCCTTCAACATACCCCTCATTATACCCTTCGATATACCCCTCAATATACCCCTCTATATACCCTCCACATGCCCTCCAATATACCCCTCTATATACCCTCCATATGCCCTTCAATTACCCCTCCATATGCCCTTCAATATACCCCTCCATATGCCCTTCAATATACCCCTCAATATACCCCTCTATATACCCTCCATATGCCCTTCAATATACCCCTCCATACACCCCCATAATATACCCCTCCATACACCCCTATAATATACCACCCAACATACCCATTAGTATACCCCTCCAATATACCCCTCCATATACCCCTCCATATACCCTTTCATATACCCCTCCAATATACCCCTCCATATACCTCTCCATATACCCCTCAACACACCCCTCCATATACCCCTCCATATAGCCCTCAATATACATGACCTCTCAATATACCCAACCATATACCCCTCCACATACCCCTCAACATACCCCTCAATATACCCCGCCATATGCCCTTCAACATACCCCTCATTATAGCCTTCGAAATACCCCCCCATATACCCCTCTATATACCCTCCACATGCCCTCCAATATACCCCTCCAATATACCCCTCCATATACCCCTCAATATACCCCTATAATATACCCCTCCAACATACCCCTCCATATACCCTTCAATATACCCCTCCATATACCCTTCAATATACCCCCCCATATACCCTTCAAAATACCCCTCCATATACCCCTCCATATACCCTTCAATATACCCCCCATATACCCTTCAAAATACCCCTCCATATACCCCTCCATATACCCTTCAATATACCCCTCCATATACCCCTCCATATACCCTTCAATATACCCCTCCATATACCCCTCCATATACCCTTCAATATACCCCTCCATATACCCCCCATATACCCTTCAAAATACCCCTCCATATACCCCTCCATATACCCTTCAACATACCCCTCAACACACCCCTCCATATACCCCGCCATATGCCCTTCAATATACCCCTCATTATAGCCTTCGATATACCCTTCAATATACCCCTATAATATACCCCTCCAATATAGCCCTCCATATACCCCTCATATACCCCTATAATATACCCCTCCATATAACCTTCAATATACCCCTCCATATACCCCTCCATATACCCCTCCATATACCCCTCCATATACCCCCCATATACCCTTCAAAATACCCCTCCATATACCCCTCCATATACCCCCCATATACCCCTCCATATACCCCTCCATATACCCCCCATATACCCTTCAAAATACCTCTCCATATACCCTTCAATATACCCCCCATATACCCCTCCATATACCCCCATATACCCTTCAAAATACCCCTCCATATACCCTTCAATATACCCCTCCATATACCCCTCCATATACCCCTCCATATACCCTTTCATATACCCCTCCAATATACCCCTCCATATACCTCTCCATATACCCCTCAACACACCCCTCCATATACCCCTCCATATTGCCCTCAATATACATGACCTCTCAATATACCCAACCATATACCCCTCCACATACCCCTCAACATACCCCTCAATATACCCCGCCATATGCCCTTCAATATACCCCTCATTATAGCCTTCGATATACCCCCCATATACCCCTCTATATACCCCTCCATATACCCCTCCATATACCCCTCCATATACCCCTCCATATACCCCCCATATACCCTTCAAAATACCTCTCCATATACCCCTCCATATACCCTTCAATATACCCCTCCATATACCCCTACCTATACCCTTCAATATACCCCTATAATATACCCCTCCATATGCCCTTCAATATACCCCTCATTATAGCCTTCGATATACCCCCCCATATACCCCTCTATATACCCCTCCATATACCCTCCATATACCCTCCATGTACCCCTCCATATACAC
>NC_143032.1:86717500-86797500 GCF_057628025.1 Oncorhynchus mykiss | reverse complement strand
TTGTCAGAGCGAACGAGGTATCAGCTATGTGTCAGAGCGAACGAGGTATCAGCTATGTGTCAGAAACAATGGGGTGTCAGCTATGTGTCAGAAACAATGGGGTGGAAGCTATGTGTCAGAAAGAATAGGATGTCAGTGTCAGCTTTGTGTCAGAAAGAATGAGGTGTCAGCTATTTGTCAGAGCGAACGAGGTATCAGCTATGTGTCAGAAACAATGGGGTGTCAGCTATGTGTCAGAAAGAATGTGGTGTCAGCTATATGTCAGAAAGAATTTGGTGTCAGCTATGTGTCAGAAAGAATGGGGTGTCAGCTATGTGTCAGATGTAATTGGGGTGTCAGTCATGTGTCAGAGAGAATGGGGTGTCAGCTTTGTGTCAGAAAGAATAGGGTGTCAATGATGGGTCAGAAAGAATGGTTTGTCAACGATGAGTCAGAAGTAATGGGGTGTCAGCTAGGTGTCAAAGAGAATGATGTTGTCAGCCATGTGTCAGAAAGAATGGGGTGTCAGCCATGTGTCAGATATAATGGGGTGTCAGCTATGTGTCAGAAAGAATGGGGTGTCAGCTATGTGTCAGAAACAATGGGGTGTCAGCTATGTGTCAGAAAGAATTTGGTGTCAGCTATGTGTCAGAAAGAATGGGGTGTCAGCGATTGAGTCAGAATGAATGGGGTGTCAGCTATGTGTCAGAAACAATGGGGTGTCAGCTATGTGTCAGAAATAATGGAGTGTCAGCTATGTGTCAGAAAGAATGTGGTGTCAGCTGTGTGTCAGAAAGAATGGGGTGTAAAGCTATGAGTCTGTATGAATGTGCACCTCAGTAGTAAATGTCAGTTGGCTTTCATAGCCGATCATTAAGAGTATCTCTACCGCTCCTGCTGTCTCTATAGAGTTGAAAACAGCAGGTCTGGGACAGGTAGCACATCCGGTGAACAGGTCAGAGTTCCATAGCCGCAGGCAGAACAGTTGAAACTGGAGCAGCAGCACGTCCAGGTGGATGGCAAGGAGTCATCAGGCAAGGAAGTCCTGAGGCATGGTCCAATGGCTCAGGTCCTCCGAGAGAAAGATAGAAAGAGAATTAGAGAGAGCATACTTAAATTCACACAGGACACCGGTTAAGACAGGAGAAATATTCCAGATATAACAGACTGACTCTAGCCCCCCAACACATAAACTACTGCAGCATAAATACTGGAGGCTGAGACAGGAGGGGTCGGGAGACACTTTGGCCCCATCCGATGATACCCCCGGACAGGGCCAAACAGGCAGGATATAACCCCACCCACTACGCCAAAGCACAGACCCCACACCACTAGAGGGATATCTTCAACCACCAACTTACCATCCTGAGACAAGGCCGAGTATAGCCCACAAAGATCTCTGCCACGGCACAACCCCAGGGGGGGGCGCTAACCCAGACAGGAAGATCACGTCAGTGACTCAACCCACTCAAGTTACGCACCCTTCCTAGGGACGGCATGGAAGAGCACCAGTAAGTCAGTGACTCAGCCCCTGTAATAGGGTTAGAGGCAGAGAATCCCAGAGGGGAACCGGCCAGGCAGAGACAGCAAGGGCGGTTCATTGCTCCAGTGCCTTTCCGTTCACCTTCACACTCCTGGGCCAGACTACACTCAATCATATGACCTACTGAAGAGATGAGTCTTCAGTAAAGACTTAAAGCTGTTTGCTTAGAAATTCTAGGGACAATTAGGAGGATTGTGTCTTGTGACCGTAGTGTACGTGTAGGTATGTATGGTAGGACCAAATCGGAAAGATAGGTAGGAGCAAGCCCATGTAATGCTTTGTAGGTTAGCAGTAAAACCTTGAAATCAACCCTTGCCTTAACAGGAAGCCAGTGTAGAGAGGCTAGCACTGGAGTAATATGATCAAATGTTTTGGTTCTAGACAAGATCCTAGCAGCCGTGTTTAGCGCGAACTGAAGTTTATTTAGTGCTTTATCCGGGTAGCCGGAAAGTAGAGCATTGCAGTAGTCTAACGTAGAAGTGACAAAAGCATGGATACATTTTTCTGCGTCATTTATGGACAGAAAGTGTCTGATTTTTACAATGTTATGCAGATGGGAGAAAGCTATCCTTGAAACAGTCTTGATATGTTCGTCAAAAGAGAGATCAGGGTCCAGAGTAACGCCGAGGTCCTTCACAGTTTTATTTGAGACGACTGTACAACCATCAAGATTAATTGTCAAATTCAACAGAAGATCTCTTTGTTTCTTGGGACCTAGAACAAGCATCTCTGCTTTGTCCGAGTTTAAAAGTATAACATTTACCGCAATCCACTTCCTTATGTCTGAAACACAGGCTTACTACAGGAAGGGCAATTTTGGGGCTTCACCATGTTTCATCGAAATGTACTGCTGTGTGTAATCCGAATAGCAGTGAAAGTTAACATTATGTTTCCGAATGACATCACCAAGAGATAAAATATATAGTGAAAACAATAGTGGTCCTAAAACGGAGCCTTGAGGAACACCGAAATTGACCGTTGATTTGTCAGAGGACAAACCATCCACAGAGACAAACTGATATCTTTCCGAGAAATAAGATCTAAACCAGGCCAGAACTTGTCTGTGTAGACCAATTTGGGTTTCCAATCTCTCCAAAAGATTGGGGTGATCGATGGTATCAACAGCAACACTAAGGTCTAGAAGCACGAGGACAGATGCAGAGCCTCGGTCTGACGCCATTAAAAGGTCCTTTACCACCTTCACAAGTGCAGTCGCAGTGCTATGATGGAGTCTAAAACCAGACTGAAGCGTTTCGTATACATTGTTTGTCTTCAGGAAGGCAGTGAGTTGCTGACCAACAGCTTTTTCGAGAGGAATTGGAGATTCGATATAGGCCGATAGTATTTTATATTTTCCCTGTCAATGTTTGACTTTTTCAAGAGAGGCTTTATTACTGCCACTTTTAGTGAGTTTGGTACACATCCGGTGGATAGAGAGCCGTTTATTATGTTCAACATAGGAGTGCCAAGCACAGGAAGCAGCTCTTTCTGGATCCAGTATGCAGCTTGAAGGTTAAGAGGCCATGGTTATTTTCATCAATGTGTCAAGAGATATAATACAAAAAAAATGGAGTGTCTCCCTTGATCCTAGGTCCTTGCAGAGTTGTGCAGACTCAGGACAACTGAGCTTTGGAGGAATATGCAGATTTAAAGAGGAGTCCATAATTTGCTTTGTAATGATCATGATATTTTCCTCAAAGAAGTTCAGGAATGTATTACTGCTGAAGTGAAAGCCATCCTCTCTTGGGGAATGCTGCTTTTTAGTTAGCTTTGCGACAGTATCAAAATTACATTTTGGATTGTTCTTATTTTCCTCAATTAAGTTGGAAAAATAGGATGATCGAGCAGCAGTGAGGGCTCTTCGATACTGCACAGTACTGTCTTTCCAAGCTAGTCGGAAGACTTCCAGTTTGGTGTGGCGCCATTTTCGTTCCAATTTTCTGGAAGGTGGCTTCAGAGCTCGGGTATGTTCTGTATACCAGGGAGCTAGTTTCTTATGACAAATGTTTTTTGTTTTTAGGGGTGCAACTGCATCTAGGGTAGAGCGTTGGACTAGTAACCAAAAGGTTGCAAAATTGAATCCCTGAGCTGACAAGGTAAAAAGTTGCAATACTTGCAGAGCCACCTTTAGCAGCAATTACAGCTGCAAGTCTCTTGGGGTATGTCTCTATAAGCTTGGCTGATCTAGCCACTGGGATGTTTGCCCATTCTTCAAGGCAAAACTGCTCTTTCCAGTTAAATGGGTTCTGCTTAAGTCATACCACAGATTCTCAACTGGATTGAGGTCTGGGTTTTGACTAGGCCATTCCAAGACATTTTAATGTTTCCCCTTCAAACCACTTGAGTGTTGCTTCAGCGGTATGCTTAGGGTCATTGTCCTGCTGGAAGGTGAACCTCCATCCCAGTCTCATCTCTGGAAGACTGAAACAGGTTTCCCTCAAGAATTTCCCTGTATTTAGCTCAATTCTGACCAGTTTCCTAGTCCCTGCCGATGAATGGTATTCTAGGGGTGATGGGAGGGGTTGGGTTTGCGCCAGACATAGCATTTTCCTTGATGGCCAAAAAGCTAAATTTTAGTCTCATCTGACCAGAGTATCTTCTTCCATATGCCTTTTGGCGAACACCAAACGTGTTTGCTTATCTTTTCTTTAAGCATTGGCTTTTTTTGGCCACTCTTACTTAAAGCCCAGCTCTGTAGAGTGTACGGCTTAAGGTGGTCCTATGGACAGATACTCCAATCTCTGCCGTGGAGCTTTGTGGCTCCTTCAGGGTTATCTTTGGTCTCTTTGTTGCCTCTCTGATTAATGCCCTCCTAGCCTGGTCGTGAGCTTTGGTGGGCGGCCCTCTTTTGGCAGTTTTGTTGTGGTGCCATATTCTTCCCTTTTTTTAAAAATGGATTTAATGGTACCCCATGGGATGTTCAGTTTTGGATGATTTTTTTATACCAATCGTTGTACTTCTTTGCAAGGCCTCCCTATTCTTTGTGGTTGAATCTGTGCTTGAAATTCAGTACTTGATTGAAGGACCATATAGATAATTGTATGTGTGGGATACAGAGAAGTCATGTTAACCACTATTACAACAGAATAAGTCCATGCAATTTATTATGTGACTTGTTAAGCACATTTTTACTCCTGAACTTATTTGGGCTTGCAATAACAAAGGGCTTAAATCAGCCTTTCCCAAATGTGGTCCTCAGGACTCCAAGGGGATCACCTTTTTCTTTTTTTTACCTTAACACAGTTGATCCAAATGATCAATGCTTGATGATGAGTTGATTATTTGAATCAGCTGTATAGTGCTAGGACAATTATTTTCTAAACATTTAAGTCAAGTAAAGGAGTGTGAACACCTTCTGAAGGCACTGTTGTCACGGTCTTCCTCCTCTTCATCTGAAGAGGAGAGGCGAGAAGGATCGGAGGACCAATATGCGGCGTGGTATGTGTTCATAGATGTGTTCATAGTGAATTTTAATAAAGAGAACACTGAACACTATACAAAAGAGTAACACAAAACAATAAACCAAATTCGACCGTGAAGCTACAAATGAGACCTGTGCTGAACACAAGCCACTAACATAGACAATCACCCACAAACAAACAGTGCAACCCAGGCTACCTAAGTATGATTCTCAATCAGAGACAACTAACGACACCTGCCTCTGATTGAGAAACATACTAGGCCGAAAACATAGAAATCCCCAAATCATAGAAAATCAAACATAGACTGCCCACCCAACTCACGCCCTGTGCCGTGAAAAAGTATTAGCTTATTTTTGATACTGAATGTTATCAGATCTTAATATTAGATGAAGGGAACCCGAGTGAACAAATTACACAACAATGACATATTTACTGTATTAATTTCATAAACAAAGTTATGCAACATCAATGCCCCTGTGTGAAAAAGTAATTAACTGGTTGTGACATCTTTAGCTACAATGAATGCAACCACATGTTTCAAACAGGGGAAATGAAAAAAAATAATTGTTAATTAAATCCCCAAAATAATGATCAATTGTTTTTGTTATTTGTAAAGTCAGGTTCCATTTATCTAATATCTAAATCAGAAATGTGGCAAGTACTTTTTCACAGCACTTAATTTCTCAAACATATAGACTACTATCTTTGATTTGACACCCAATTTGACATGATCATATGAACTTTACCATGTTGGTGATCATGGGTTATTTACAAGCATTTCGCTACACTCGCATTAACATCTGCTAACCATGTGTATGTGACAAATCCTTTTTTTTGATTTGATTTGATGTTGGTGCTCATGAGTCCTTTACATGTTGGTGCTCATGAGTCCTTTAACATGTTGGTGCTCATGAGTCCTTTAACATGTTGGTGCTCATGAGTCCTTTAACATGTTGGTGCTCATGAGTCCTTTAACATATTGGTGCTCATGAGTCCTTTAACATGTTGGTGCTCATGAGTCCTTTACATGTTGGTGCTCATGAGTCCTTTACATGTTGGTGCTCATGAGTCCTTTAACATGTTGGTGCTCATGAGTCCTTTAACATGTTGGTGCTCATGGGTCCTTTACATATTGGTGCTCATGAGTCCTTTACATGTTGGTGCTCATGAGTCCTTTAACATGTTGGTGCTCATGGGTCCTTTACATGTTGGTGCTCATGGGTCCTTTACATGTTGGTGCTCATGAGTCCTTTACATGTTGGTGCTCATGAGTCCTTTACATGTTGGTGCTCATGAGTCCTTTAACATGTTGGTGCTCATGAGTCCTTTAACATGTTGGTGCTCATGGGTTATTTAACATGTTGGTGCTCATGAGTCCTTTAACATGTTGGTGCTCATGGGTCCTTTAACATGTTGGTGCTCATGAGTCCTTTAACATGTTGGTGCTCATGAGTCCTTTACATGTTGGTGCTCATGAGTCCTTTAACATGTTGGTGCTCATGAGTCCTTTACATATTGGTGCTCATGGGTCTTTAACATGTTGGTGCTCATGAGTCCTTTAACATGTTGGTGCTCATGGGTCCTTTACATATTGGTGCTCATGAGTCCTTTAACATGTTGGTGCTCATGAGTCCTTTAACATGTTGGTGCTCATGAGTCCTTTAACATGTTGGTGCTCATGGGTCCTTTACATGTTGGTGCTCATGAGTCCTTTACATGTTGGTGCTCATGAGTCCTTTAACATGTTGGTGCTCATGAGTCCTTTAACATGTTGGTGCTCATGGGTCCTTTACATATTGGTGCTCATGAGTCCTTTAATATGTTGGAGATCATGGGTTATTTAACATGTTGGTGCTCATGAGTCCTTTAACATGTTGGTGCTCATGGGTCCTTTACATATTGGTGCTCATGAGTCCTTTACATGTTGGTGCTCATGAGTCATTTAACATATTGGTGCTCATGAGTCCTTTAACATGTTGGTGCTCATGGGTCCTTTACATATTGGTGCTCATGAGTCCTTTACATGTTGGTGCTCATGGGTCCTTTATATGTTGGTGCTCATGGGTCCTTTACATGTTGGTGCTCATGAGTCCTTTAACATATTGGTGCTCATGAGTCCTTTAACATATTGGTGCTCATGAGTCCTTTAACATGTTGGTGCTCATGAGTCCTTTACATGTTGGTGCTCATGGGTCCTTTACATGTTGGTGCTCATGGGTCCTTTACATGTTGGTGCTCATGAGTCCTTTAACATGTTGGTGCTCATGGGTCCTTTACATATTGGTGCTCATGAGTCCTTTACATGTTGGTGCTCATGAGTCCTTTAACATGTTGGTGCTCATGGGTCCTTTACATGTTGGTGCTCATGGGTCCTTTACATGTTGGTGCTCATGAGTCCTTTACATGTTGGTGCTCATGAGTTCTTTACATGTTGGTGCTCATGGGTCCTTTACATGTTGGTGCTCATGAGTTCTTTACATGTTGGTGCTCATGAGTCCTTTACATGTTGGTGCTCATGAGTTCTTTACATGTTGGTGCTCATGAGTCCTTTAACATGTTGGTGCTCATGAGTCCTTTACATGTTGGTGCTCATGAGTCCTTTAACATGTTGGTGCTCATGGGTCCTTTACATGTTGGTGCTCATGAGTCCTTTAACATGTTGGTGCTCATGGGTCCTTTACATGTTGGTGCTCATGAGTCCTTTAACATGTTGGTGCTCATGGGTCCTTTACATGTTGGTGCTCATGGGTCCTTTGCATGTTGGTGCTCATGGGTCCTTTACATGTTGGTTCTCATGGGTCCTTTACATATTGGGGCTCATGGGTCCTTTTACATGTTGGTGCTCATGAGTCCTTTACATGTTGTTGCTCATGGGTTTTGTAACATGTTGGTGCTCAAGGGTCCTTTACATGTTGGTGCTCATGAGTCCTTTACATGTTGGTGCTCATGGGTCCTTTACATGTTGGTTCTCATGGGTCCTTTACATATTGGGGCTCATGGGTCCTTTACATTTTGGTGCTCATGGATCCTTTACATGTTGGTGCTCATGAGTCCTTTACATGTTGGGGCTCATGAGTCCTTTACATGTTGGTGCTCATGAGTTCTTTACATGTTGGTGCTCATGGGTTATTTAACATGTTGGTGCTCATGAGTCCTTTACATGTTGGTGCTCATGGGTTATTTAACATGTTGGGGCTCATGGGTCCTTTACATGTTGGTGCTCATGAGTCCTTTACATGTTGGTGCTCATGAGTCCTTTACATGTTGGTGCTCATGGGTTATTTAACATGTTGGGGCTCATGGGTCCTTTACATGTTGGTGCTCATGAGTCCTTTACATGTTGGTGCTCATGAGTCCTTTACATGTTGGTGCTCATGAGTTCTTTACATGTTGGTGCTCATGGGTCCTTTACATGTTGGTGCTCATGGGTCCTTTACATGTTGGTGCTCATGAGTCCTTTACATGTTGGTTGCTCATGGGTCCTTTACATGTTGGTGCTCATGGGTCCTTTACATGTTGGTGCTCATGGGTCCTTTAACATGTTGGTGCTCATGGGTCCTTTACATGTTGGTGCTCATGAGTCCTTTACATGTTGGTGCTCATGGGTCCTTTACATGTTGGTGCTCATGGGTCCTTTACATGTTGGTGCTCATGGGTCCTTTAACATGTTGGTGCTCATGGGTCCTTTACATGTTGGTGCTCATGAGTCCTTTACATGTTGGTGCTCATGGGTCCTTTACATGTTGGTGCTCATGGGTTCTTTAACATGTTGGTGCTCATGGGTCCTTTAACATGTTGGTGCTCATGGGTCCTTTACATGTTGGTGCTCATGGGTTCTTTAACATGTTGGTGCTCATGGGTCCTTTACATGCTGGTGCTCATGGGTTCTTTAACCTCTCTGAACCTCCCATACCGGATCCAGGATAATTGTCATCAGCAACGCTGAATAGCATAGCGCCACAGTCAAATAATATTACTAGAAAATATTCATATTCATGAAATCACAAGTGCAATATTGCAAAATACAGTTTAGCCTTTTGTTAATCCACCTTTCGTCTCAGATTTTGAAATTATGCTTTACAGCGAAAGCAATACAAGCATTTGTGTAAGTTTATCGATCGCTCGACAAAACAATAAGTACACTTAGCATCAGGTAACTTGTTCACGGAAATCAGAAAAGCAAATCAAATTAACCTTTGATGATCTTCGGAAGTTTTCACTCACGAGACTCCCAGTTAGACAAAAAATGTTCCTTTTGTTCCATAAAGATATTTTTTATTTCTAAATACCTCCGTTAGTTTGGTGAGTTATGCCCAGGAATCCACCGGAAAGAGCGGTCACGACAACGCAGACAAAAATTCCAAATTATATCCAATGTCCACATAAACATGTCAAATGTTTTTTATAATCAATCCTCTAGATGTTTTTCAAATATCTATTCGATAATATATCAACCTGGACAGTTGGTTTTTCACTAGGACCGGGAGTAATAATGGCCGCCTTTCTCTTTTGCGCACAATTCACTCTGAGAGCCCACACTTATCCACTTATGCAATGTGGTCGTTCACGCTCATTCTTCTTCTTCAAAAAAGCCTGAAACTATGTCTGAAGACTGTTGACACCTTGAGGAAGCGATAGGAAAAGGAATCTGGTTGATATCCCTTTAAATGGAGCAATGGGAGGCTATGGAACATTGAATTTTCAAAATAGAAGCCACTTCCTGGCTTGATTTTTCTCAGGGTTTCGCCTGCAATATCAGTTCTGTTATACTCACAGACAATATGTTGACAGTTTTGGAAACTATAGAGTGTTTTCTATCCTAATCTGTCAATTATATGCATATTCTAGCATCTGTTCCTGAGAAATAGGCCATTTACTTTGGGAACGTTATTTTTCCAAACATAAAAATAGTGCCCCCTAGCTTCAAGAGGTTTAAAGAACACCCTCTGTTTTCTGTTAGACAGGTTACCGATATCACATAGATTATCAAGCATTTCACACATATTATCCAGACACTGACTGGTAGCACTTGGTGGCCTATAGCAACTTCCCACAAGAATAGGCATTACATGAGCCAGGTGAACCTTTAGCCATATTAATTCAACAGCATTTGACATGAGATGCTCTTCACAGGAATATGACTCTGAATATTAACAGCATTACCTCCCCCATTGGCATTCCCGTCTCTTCTGTAGATGTTATAACCATGTATTGCTACCACTATCATGAAAGGCATTATTTAAATGAGTTTCAGAGATAGCCAGTATATGAATGTTATGTGTTGCTATCAAGTTATCGATTTCCTGAACCTCGTTTCTTAGGCTACATATGTTAATATGGGCAATTTTTTGGTGCTTTTACAGGTTGATTGATTGTTTTCTTTCTTTAAAGAGAGGCTTATCAGAAGTAGACATGATAGTGATATTTATATCTGAGCTGATTGTGCAGGGTGAACTGCTTACAGTGGTTGTCGTACAAGGGCAAGCTGTCTCAGTACTAACAGTATAGGCTGAACTGCTTACAGTGGTCGTCGTACTAGGGCAAACTGTCTCAGTGCTAACAGTATAGGTTGAACTGCTTACAGTGGTCGTCGTACTAGGGCAAACTGTCTCAGTACTAACAGTATAGGCTGAACTGCTTACAGTGGTCGTCGTACTTGGGCAAGCTGTCTCAGTGCTAACAGCATAACTCTGGTTCATAGGCACATGATTACTGCTGACAATATGGGTAGGCTCTGAGTTTGATAGACTATGATGTTGATAGACTATGATGTTTATAGGCTATGATGTTGATAGACTATGATGTTTATAGGCTATGATGTTGATAGACTATGATGTTGATAGACTATGATGTTGATAGGCTATGATGTTGATAGACTATGATGTTGATAGACTATGATGTTGATAGACTATGATGTTGATAGACTATGATGTTGATAGACTATGATGTTGATAGACTATGATGTTGATAGACTATGATGTTGATAGACTATGATGTTGATAGACTATGATGTTGATAGGCTATGATGTTGATAGACTATGATGTTGATAGACTATGATGTTGATAGACTATGATGTTGATAGACTATAATGTGTATGGGCTATGATGTTGATAGACTATGATGTTGATAGACTATGATGTTGATAGACTATGATGTTGATAGGCTATGATGTTGATAGGCTATGATGTTGATAGGCTATGATGTTGATAGGCTATGATGTTGATAGGCTATGAAGTTGATAGGCTATGATGTTGATAGACTATGATGTTGATAGGCTATGATGTTGATAGGCTATGATGTTGATAGGCTATGATGTTGATAGGCTATGATGTTGATAGGCTATGATGTTGATAGGCTATGATGTTGATAGGCTATGATGTTGATAGGCTATGATGTTGATAGGCTATGATGTTGATAGGCTATGATGTTGATAGGCTATGATGTTGATAGGCTATGATGTTGATAGACTATGATGTTGATAGACTATGATGTTGATAGACTATGATGTTGATAGGCTATGATGTTGATAGGCTATGATGTTGATAGGCTATGATGTTGATAGGCTATGATGTTGATAGACTATGATGTGTATGGGCTATGATGTTGATAGACTATGATGTGTATGGGCTATGATGTTGATAGGCTATGATGTTGATAGACTATGATGTTGATAGACTATGATGTTGATAGACTATGATGTGTATGGGCTATGATGTTGATAGACTATGATGTTGATAGACTATGATGTTGATAGACTATGATGTGTATGGGCTATGATGTTGATAGACTATGATGTTGATAGACTATGATGTGTATGGGCTATGATGTTGATAGACTATGATGTTGATAGGCTATGATGTTGATAGACTATGATGTTGATAGACTATGATGTTGATAGGCTATGATGTTGATAGACTATGATGTTGATAGACTATGATGTGTATGGGCTATGATGTTGATAGGCTATGATGTTGATAGACTATGATGTTGATAGACTATGATGTTGATAGACTATGATGTGTATGGGCTATGATGTTGATAGACTATGATGTTGATAGACTATGATGTTGATAGACTATGATGTTGATAGACTATGATGTTGATAGACTATGATGTGTATGGGCTATGATGTTGATAGACTATGATGTTGATAGACTATGATGTGTATGGGCTATGATGTTGATAGTCTATGATGTTGATAGACTATGATGTTGATAGACTATGATGTTGATAGACTATGATGTGTATGGGCTATGATGTTGATAGGCTATGATGTTGATAGACTATGATGTTGATAGACTATGATGTTGATAGACTATGATGTGTATGGGCTATGATGTTGATAGACTATGATGTTGACAAGCTATAATGTTTCACTCAATACTGCAGCCTGCCCATACTGTCTAGGCTACCGGTCTATTTACTTTCAAGCATGGTTGGCTATTGAATGAGCCATGGATAAATGGTAGGATTATTGGCTATTGAATGAGCCATGGATAAGTGGTAGCACGGTTGGCTATTGAATGAGCCATGGATAAATGGTAGCACGGTTGGCTATTGAATGAGCCATGGATAAATGGTAGCACGGTTGGCTATTGAGTGAGTGATGGATAAATGGTAGCATGGTTGGCTATTGAATGAGCCATGGATAAATGGTAGCACGGTTGGCTATTGAATGAGCCATGGTTAAATGGTAGCACGGTTGGCTATTGAATGAGCCATGGATAAATGGTAGCGTAATATTTGTTGTGTAGCAGAAATACAGCAGTCTTGTCAGAAAATATTATTATGATTTAGTCCCATAAAAGGCAAGGAAACATGCTGCTATGCGATCTCCAACGGTAAATATATATGTTTTATCATTAGCCTACATTTCAATGTTTTTATTAACGTACCAATATTATAATTCCCATGGATCAGACACCTACATTTCCCCCAAAATAACAATGTTTGCTTGAAATAGAATTCTTCAACCACTAGAAGTTGTGCTTACGCATGGTCTGAGATTTGCGTGGAGATACGCACAATTCTCTCAAGTTCAAATTGAATAAATACCAACCTTTCCGGGAAAAGAGGAGCATGCGAGATGAAGTCTTTGTGTTAATACACTTTTGATAAATGAGGCTTGTCCTAAACTTGTCCTAAACAACGTAAAGTGAAGAGGGGATGAGACCTGGGGGTTGAGCTGCTGGTTTTCTGGGTTGTTGTAGAGCTGGGGGTTGAGTTGCTGGTTTACTGTGTTGTTGTAGGGCTGGGGGTTGAGTTGCTGGTTTACTGGGTTGTTGTAGGGCTGGGGGTTGAGTTGCTGGTTTACTGTGTTGTTGTAGGGCTGGGGGTTGAGTTGCTGGTTTACTGGGTTGTTGTAGGGCTGGGGGTTGAGTTGCTGGTTTACTGTGTTGTTGTAGGGCTGGGGGTTGAGTTGCTGGTTTACTGTGTTGTTGTAGAGCTGGGGGTTGAGCTGCTGGTTTACTGTGTTGTTGTAGGGCTGGGGGTTGAGTTGCTGGTTTACTGTGTTGTTGTAGGGCTGGGGGTTGAGTTGCTGGTTTACTGGGTTGTTGTAGACCTGGGGGTTGAGCTGCTGGTTTACTGGGTTGTTGTAGAGCTGGGGGTTGAGCTGCTGGTTTACTGTGTTGTTGTAGGGCTGGGGGTTGAGTTGCTGGTTTACTGTGTTGTTGTAGGGCTGGGGGTTGAGTTGCTGCTTTACTGTGTTGTTGTAGGGCTGGGGTTGAGCTGCTGGTTTACTGTGTTGTTGTAGGGCTGGGGGTTGAGCTTCTGGTTTACTGTGTTGTTGTAGGGCTGGGGGGGTTGCAGGGAGGCATTTAGACCAGACAAACTAGAGTTTTGCTGTGAATGTATGGCATCCTATTGACACCAGTCTTGCAGTCCTTATGTGGATTTTACTGGACGAGAGCTTCAAGAGGGTACAACAAAGCTTATTCCCACTCAGGAAAAAAATATTTTGAATGAGTCCTCAGCTCCTCGAAGTTCTACAGCTGCACCATCGAGAGCATCACTACAGAGGGTAGTGCAGACGGCCCAGTACATCCCAGGGGCCAAGCGTCCTGCCATCCAGGACCTCTACACCAGGTGGTGTCAGAGGAAGGCCCTACAAATTGTCATAGACTCCAGCCACCCTAGTCATAGACTGTTATCTCTGCTACCGCACGGCAAGCGGCACCAGCGCACCAAGTCTAGGTCCAAAAGGCTCCTTAACAGCTTCTACGCCCAAGACATAATACTGCTAAACAGTTAATCAATCAATCAAATGTATTTATAAAGCCCTTTTTACATCAGCAGATGTCACAATGTGCTAAACAGAAACCTAGCCTTTTTTTTGAGCTTGTAAGTAAGCATTTCACAATAAAAAATACACTGGTTGTATTCAACTCATGTGACAGATACAATTGTATTTGATTTGATTTGATTTGATCTCCTAGAGCTCTGAACTCTGGCCACGCCCCACTCCCAGTGTACATCAACTGGCCTACATTACATTACTACATTACACACCATGGGAGCATCAACAAGTACTTGCCGTTTTTCTATGTATTTTCATTATTTCATTAGTTTTTCTTCACCTTTGAATACTTGGTACCATTTTAAAAGAGACATTATCTGAAATAAATTATTCCAGAATCAACTCTTTGTATGAACCAGGTTGCAAGATTGTAAAAAGTATCTAATTATATACCGGAAGTTATAATTGTTTATGGTGTTCTTAGCAAACAGAGTTGGCGTAGTATCAGCTACACTTATTCTGATATAGTATGACTCTATTGTTAGCAGTGGAAGTTAGATTGGCATTTATTGTCCAATAAATACCCCTATTGCACAATTCAATCCATAGCATTACATATCAGCTTTATAACGCGATTGACAATTAAAGGCAATGTTCCCATAGTCACAGAGACTGTATTCATTGTAAAAGCTGCACTTGTTGGCTCAATTGGAAATTACCTTTAAATGTTAACCACACTGCAATGAAGGTATTCTGCGCTACGGATTGAATTGAGCCCTAAGAAACTTCAACGATTTGTCTGAAACAACATGGAAAAAATTACTTTATTTTTGGCGTCAAATACACTTTGACAGACGATGTGTCATGACATTCAACACTCCAGATTTGCGAATGACTCTTCAGTCCTTACAGTTTGTTTTGCCAACCTGTTCCTTAATAAATTACGACAGGACTTTTTAACAACAACTCTTTTGACTTCATCTACCGAATGACATCATTTCAGGAACAGCAGAGACAAACTGACGGCCAGTTGGTTACCTTAGGTGTGTGTTTGTGCTAGCGCATATGCTGTCATGGGAGAGTCGGGGCCGGCTCTAGCCTTTACGGTGCCCTAAGGACGATTTGGTTTGGGGGGCCCCCCACCTCCCGGGCAAAACATTTTAGTGGCCCCCCTCTTGACGATGGACAGTGAAATGTAAGTTAATTTCCAGCAATTCTACACATCTTGTAATGGCTAATGCCTTGTTAAAGGTCCATTTTTATCTCAATATCAAATCATTTCTCGGTAACCATTAAGTACCTTACTGTGATTGTTTTCAGTTAAAATGGTCAGCACTTAACAAAATGAGCTTCTTAGCAAAGAGCAATTTCTGCTAGGAATCTCTGGGAGTGGCCTAAATTGGGAGGGGCAAACTGAAAATGAGCTGTTATTAGCAGAGAGTTATGGAACTCTTTCTTATTGGTGAAGACAACAGTTAGGCCAAAACTCCATCCCACCAAAAACTGGCTGAAATTTCAGAAGGTCTATTTAAACAGCTCTTACACTAAAATCACATTTATTTTCACAGTATTACTCCAACCTCATAGTGGACCACAATAAACACAGGAAAATCACATTTGTTTTTCTGTACTAGGCCTTTTAATATGACGTCTGAGTGAGAATGACTAACACAAATCAATGGGTGACCCCTGGAGGTCAGGGCCCCTGGGCACGTACCAAGAATGCCCGCTCAGTAGTCAGCCATGATTACTACAAGTTTAGAAAGCCGGCTAGACTAACTACCGATCTAAAAAGTGTTAGCTGACATGTCTCTTTGAGGGACTGTCAGTGACAAGACAAGACAAGAGAAACTGCTGATACACAACCACTTGTTTAAACGTCTCCTGTTGTTTTCTACTATTCTTACTGAGACCCCGACCCCGACCGCATATTATAATGTTTTGGATGGAGGGCCCCCTAGCGGCCGTTTATGTCCCTTATTCCTGGAACCGGCCTTGAGGTGACTGAATCCAGTCAACCATTCTCTCCTCTCTCACCCCACATCTGTCAGCCTCACCTCGTAACGACCAGGTTATCGTCTCCTAATTGACAGCATAAATATTAACCTGTCAGGCAGCGTCGGCTCGCGACACGTCCTGGCAGGAGGGACTGACTGGTCGAGGAGACGGAACGGAGTGTAGGGAAAAGAACATTCCTTTCTCTCCCTCAATCATCCCATCAGTCCAGTCGTTGGGGGAAAAGTGAACTCACGGGAAAGCTAACTTAAGTAAATGTGATGATCTATCCGTCTGTCTATTTATTTCTCAATCTCTCTCTCACTCTCTGTCATCCCAGTTTTTCTCTAGCTGTTTAAGCTCAATCACAACTAGAGGTTTCCCAGTCTGAGATCTATTTGTAGTATGTGTTTTGCCCTCTCCAACAGCTAAATAATTTAAAGCAGCAAACAGAGGAGATTGGACTTATGTCTCTCACTGAGAAACTGAAGCAGCTCTCTCTCTCTCTCTCTCTTGGTCTTTGACAAAGAATCAACTACAGGGAAAGCAAACTCCTCCACTCACTCCTTCTCGCCTCTATTTCTCCACTTTTCTCCTGGTCTCCTCTACTCATCCAGTCAAACTCCTCTCATTCTCCGTTCCTCTCTGCTTTGCTGAACTTTCAGCTGCTCTTTGTTTTGTGAATGACTGTTGAAAACAGAGGGCATTCTCTGCCTGCCTGCCTCTCAGGAGCCCTTTCTCTACCTCTGTTATGAGAAGACAGAGAGAGGTTATCCTTTCTCTACCTCTGTTATGAGAAGACAAAGAGAGGTTATCCTTTCCCTACCTCTGTTATGAGAAGACAGAGAGAGGTTATCCTTTCTCTACCTCTGTTATGAGAAAACAAAGAGATTTTATCCTTTCTCTAACTCTGTTATGAGAAGACAAAGAGAGGTTATCCTTTCTCTAGCTCTGTTATGAGAGTTTATCCTTTCTCTAGCTCTGTTATGAGAAGACAGAGAGAGGTTATCCTTTCCCTACCTCTGTTAAGAGAGTTTATCCTTTCTCTAGCTCTGTTATGAGAAGACAAAGAGAGGTTATCCTATCTCTAGCTCTGTTATGAGAAGACAGAGAGAGGTTATCCTTTCCCTACCTCTGTTATGAGAGGACAAAGAGAGGTTATCCTTTCTCTAGCTCTGTTATGAGAGGACAAAGAGAGGTTATCCTATCTCTAGCTCTGTTATGAGAAGACAGAGAGAGGTTATCCTTTCCCTACCTCTGTTATGAGAGGACAAAGAGAGGTTATCCTTTCTTTAGCTCTGTTATGAGAAGACAAAGAGAGGTTATCCTTTCTCTAGCTCTGTTATGAGAGGACAAAGAGAGGTTATTCTTTCTCTACCTCTGTTATGAGAAGACAAAGAGAGGTTATCCTTTCTCTACCTCTGTTATGAGAAAACAAAGAGATATTATCCTTTCTCTAACTCTGTTATGAGAAGACAAAGAGAGGTTACCCTTTCTCTACCTCTGTTATGAGAAGACAAAGAGAGGTTATCCTTTCTCTACCTCTGTTATGAGAAGACAGAGAGAGGTTACCCTTTCTCTGCCTGTTATGAGAAGACAGAGAGAGGTTATCCTTTCCCTACCTCTGTTATGAGAAGACAAAGAGAGGTTATCCTTTCTCTAGCTCTGTTATGAGAAGACAAAGAGAGGTTATCCTTTCTCTGCCTCTGTTATGAGAGGACAAAGAGAGGTTATCCTTTCTCTGCCTCTGTTATGAGAGGACAAAGAGAGGTTATCCTTTCTCTACCTCTGTTATGAGAAGACAAAGAGAGGTTATCCTTTCTCTAGCTCTGTTATGAGAGGACAAAGGGAGGTTATCCTTTCTTTAGCTCTGTTATGAGAAGACAAAGAGAGGTTATCCTTTCTCTAGCTCTGTTATGAGAAATCAAAGATAGGTTATTCTTTCTCTACCTCTGTTATGAGAAAACAAAGAGAGGTTATCCTTTCTCTACCTCTGTTATGAGAAAACAAAGAGAGGTTATCCTTTCTCTAGCTCTGTTATGAGAGGACAAAGAGAGGTTATCCTTGCTCTAGCTCTGTTATGAGAAGACAAAGGGAGGTTATCCTTTCTCTACCTCTGTTATGAGAAGACAGAGAGAGGTTATCCTTTCTCTAGCTCTGTTATGAGAAATCAAAGAGAGGTTATCCTTTCTCTGCCTCTGTTATTAGAAGACAAAGAGAGGTTATCTTGTATCTAGCTCTGTTTTGAGAAGACAAAGAGAGGTTATCCTTTCTCTAGCTCTGTTATGAGAAATCAAAGAGAGGTTATCCTTTCTCTAGCTCTTTTATGAGAAGACAAAGAGAGGTTATCTTTTATCTAGCTCTGTTTTGAGAAGACAAAGAGAGGTTATCCTTTCTCTGCCTCTGTTATGAGAGGACAAAGAGAGGTTATCCTTTCTCTAGCTCTGTTATGAGAAGACAAAGAGAGGTTATCCTTTCTCTAGCTCTGTTATGAGAAATCAAAGAGAGATTACCCTTTCTCTACCTCTGTTATGAGAAAACAAAGAGAGGTTATCCTTTCTCTACCTCTTATGAGAAAACAAAGAGAGGTTATCCTTTCTCTACCTCTGTTATGAGAAGACAGAGAGAGGTTATCCTTTCTCTAGCTCTGTTATGAGAAATCAAAGAGAGGTTATCCTTTCTCTACCTCTGTTATGAGAAAACAAAGAGAGGTTATCCTTTCTCTAGCTCTGTTATGAGAAGACAAAGAGAGAATATCCTTTCTCTACCTCTGTTATGAGAACACAGAGAGAGGTTATCCCCGTGCCTTAATCATTTCTACAAATCAAATCAGAATGTGGTTTGAGGAGCTTGTTGATCCATCAGCGCTGGGCTTTGAGAGGTGATAATAGTTGATGAGGTGGTTTAACAGTAATAACGGGACTAAATAAACTGAGATGAGAAGACTGAGATACACTCAAATAAAGGCTTCGCTGTTTGATGAAAGGAAGAGGAAACGGTTAGCGTTAGGAACCGTAGAAGAGGACATTGTTATTCTTCTATTAGGGTTATGCACTATACAGGTTACATTAGTCCTTACAGTTGAAGTCTGAAGTTTACATACACTCAGGTTGGAGTCATTAAAACTCGTTTTTCAACCACACATTTCTTGTTAACAAACTACAGTTTTGGCAAGTCTGTTAAGTCATCTACTTTATGCATGACACAAGTAATTTTTCCAACAATTGTTTACAGACAGATTATTTCACTTATAATTCACTGTATCACAATTCCAGTGGGTCAGAAGTTAACATACACTAAGTTGACTGTGCCTTTAAACAGCTTGGAAAATTCCAGAAAATTATGTCATGGCTTCTGACCTGATGCTGGGAAGGAGATTCATTCAGTTAGCTGGAGCCTTGACCTGATGCTGGGAAGGCGGTTCATTCAGTTAGCTGGAGCCTTGACCTGATGCTGGGAAGGCGGTTCATTCAGTTAGCTGGAGCCTTGACCTGATGCTGGGAAGGCGGTTCATTCAGTTAGCTGGAGCCTTGACCTGATGCTGGGAAGGCGGTACATTCAGTTAGCTGGAGCCTTGACCTGATGCTGGGAAGGAGGTTCATTCAGTTAGCTGGAGCCTTGACCTGATGCTGGGAAGGAGGTTCATTCAGTTAGCTGGAGCCTTGACCTGATGCTGGGAAGGAGGTTCATTCAGTTAGTTGGAGCCTTGACCTGATGCTGGGAAGGAGGTTCATTCAGTTAGCTGGAGCCTTGACCTGATGCTGGGAAGGAGGTTCATTCAGTTAGCTGGATCCTTGACCTGATGCTGGGAAGGAGGTTCATTCAGTTAGCTGGAGCCTTGACCTGATGCTGGGAAGGAGGTTCATTCAGTTAGCTGGAGCCTTGACCTGATGCTGGGAAGGAGGTTCATTCAGTTAGTTGGATCCTTGACCTGATGCTGGGAAGGAGGTTCATTCAGTTAGCTGGATCCTTGACCTGATGCTGGGAAGGAGGTTCATTCAGTTAGCTGGAGCATTGACCTGATGCTGGGAAGGAGGTTCATTCAGTTAGCTGGAGCCTTGACCTGATGCTGGGAAGGAGGTTCATTCAGTTAGCTGGAGCCTTGACCTGATGCTGGGAAGGAGGTTCATTCAGTTAGCTGGAGCCTTGACCTGATGCTGGGAAGGAGGTTCATTCAGTTAGCTGGAGCCTTGACCTGATGCTGGGAAGGAGGTTCATTCAGTTAGCTGGAGCCTTGACCTGATGCTGGGAAGGAGGTTCATTCAGTTAGCTGGAGCCTTGACCTTCATTTCCTTGTATCCCTTTTGATTCTTTATCTCAAAGACATAGGCTTATTTTTAATGAGGCTTTTAACCCAGTTTATTAAGGTATGTGTCATGCGAAGCACACAATGTTCACTTTTGTGTACAAGGGTGTGTTCTTTTTATTTATGTTGATGTTGTAACATATGTGATCCTAGTTTAGCCACATGTCCGCACTTTAATTACATATGTGGTATTTTATTGTTTTTCAGTGTGTTGTCATGTGGTTGAACTGAAATATTGTGATTCCAACTCCGTGTTCAATGAATGCCATTCTACATTCTACATTCTGCATTGTGTAGTTTGGTTTCATGGCCTCGTCAAAGGAGAGAACTGGGGAATTATCTGTGTCCTTTTCATGTTTGAACAGGTAGATAGTTTTTGTAGTGTGTTGTATGTTTAAGCAAAATTAAATCTGTTTTTGAGAGTAAAGGTTATTCCAATATTTTATTGACATACTGTATTACCAACAGCTTAATAGTAAGGTTTGTGGCATAAGCCCAATATATATGATCTGTGTATAATACCTCTGCACTAGATGGAGTGGTATGTGTTCCTTGTTATATAAAAGTTTATGTGTTTCAGATTGGACAGAGGGGCCACAGAGGGTCAAGCGTTTCCCTGCTGATTGGTTAGTTCATTTCAGCTTCATCTTCTCTGGTCCTTAGACGTTAAAGTGGAGAGATTTTAGATGTTAAAGTGGAGAGGTTTTAGATGTTAAAGTGGAGAGGTTTTAGATGTTAAAGTGGAGAGGTTTTAGATGTTAAAGTGGAGAGGTTTTAGATGCTAAAGTGGAGAGGTTTTAGATGTTAAAATGGAGAGGTTTTAGATGCTAAAGTGGAGAGGGTGAGTGACCGTCACAACCATAACAGTTTGACTCCTACATGCATACTGGGGAGCTAAGACCACTATGTATACCATGGAATAACAAAAATTGGCAATTAACAAGCAAATTGGCAATTTTGAGTTTTCAATATTGGTCAGGTATATTAGGAGATCATCTGCAAATAAGTTTAGTTTACCAATAATGATACCTGTCTGGGCCCTGGGCCCTGACTAATTCCTTCTGCAAGCGGTTCAATTACCAGGTCAAACAGGAGGGGGGGAAAGGGGGCTTGTACCCCTTTCTAAATTCATTTCATAAGTTAATGTATATTTTTTGCTTTGGGACATTTACAGTGCATTTGGAAAGTATTCAGACCCTTTGACTCCCCCCCCCCCCCCAAAAACAAATTATGTTACAGCCTTATTCTAATGTAGATTAGATGAATAATCATCCTTGATTGGAGTCCATCTGTGGTAAATTCAACTGATTGGACATGATTTGGAAAGACACACACCTGTCTATATACGATGCCACAGTTGACAGTGCATGTCAGAACAAAACGAAGCCATGATGCTGAAGGAATTCTCTGTAGAGCTCCGAGACAGGATTATGTCGAGGCACAGACCTGGGGAAGGGTACCAAAAAAGTTCTGCAGCATTGAAGGTCCCCAAGAACACAATGGCCTCCAAACGATTTATTGGAAGTTTGGAACCACCAAGACTCTTCCTAAAGCTGGCTGCCCGAGCAAACTGAGAAATCGGGGGGGAAGGGCCTTGGTCAGGGAGGCCAACAACCTCTCCTTCAACGTGATCAAGACAAAGGAGATGATTGCGGACTACAGGAAATGGAAGACCGAGCATGCCCCCATTCTCATCGACGGGGCTGTAGTGGAGCAGGTTGAGAGCTTTGGCGTCCACATCACCAACAAACTAACATGGTCCAAGCACACCAAGACTGTCGTGAAGAGGGCACGACAAAACCTATTCCCCCTCAGGAGACGGAACCTTTTTGACATGGGTCCTCAGATCCTCAAAAGGTTCTACAGCTGCACCATCGAGAGCATCCTGACGGGTTGCATCACTGCCTGGCATGGCAACTGCTCGGCCCCCGACCGCAAGCCACTACAGAGGGTAGTTCGTATGGCCCCGTGCATCACCATGGCCAAGCTTCCTGCCATCCAGGACCTCTAAACCAGGCGGTGTCAGAGGAATTTGTCAAAGACTCCAGCTACCCTAGTCATGGACTGTTCTCTCAACTACTGCACGGCAAGCGGGACCAAAGCACCAAGTCTAGGTCCAAGAGGCTTCTAAACAACTTCTACCCCCAAGCCATATGGCTACCCAGACTATTAGCATTGCACCCCCCCTTCTACGCTGCTGCTACTCTCTGTTATTATTATTATGCATAGTGACTTTAATAACTCTACCTACATGTACATATTACCTCAGTTACCTCGACTAACCAATGCCCCCTGCACATTGACTCTGTACCGGTACCACCCCCCCCCCCCCCTGTATATAGCCTTGCTATTGTTATTTTACTGCTGCTCTAATGATTTGTTACTTACATTTTTTACTTGTTTAGGTATTTTCTTAAAACTGCATTGTTGGTTAAGGGCTTGTAAGTAGGCATTTCACTGTAAGGTTGTATTCGGCGCATGTGACAAATAAAATTGTATTTTATTTGACAAGAGTGGTGGCGTTGTTGGTCCATGTCAAGTCCTCAGTGATGTGGATGCTGAGGAACTTAAAACTGCTGACGCTCTACTGCAGTCACGTTGATTCGGGAATGTTCCCTCCTCTGCTTTCTGAAGTCAACAGTCAATTCCTTTGTTTTTGCTGAGTAGGTGTCGTGCAAAGCCACTCAGTTGTGGGTGAACAGAGAGTACAGCAGAGGACTGAGGACACATCCCTGGGGGCCCCCTGTGTTAAGAATCAGTGTGGAGGAGGTGCGGTTTCCAATGCTCGCAGCCTGTGTTCTGCCCGTCAGGAAGTCCTGTATCCAGTTGCAGAGGATGGTGTCCAGACCCAGGGCTCTGAACTTGGTTTCCAGACCCGGGGCTCTGCGCTTGGTGTCCAGACCCGGGGCTCTGAGCTTGGTGTTGAGCTCTGAGCTTGGTGTCCAGACCCGGGGCTCTGAGCTTGGTGTCCAGACCCAGGGCTCTGAGCTTGGTTTCCAGACCAGGGGCTCTGCACTTGGTGTCCAGACCCGGGGCTCTGAGCTTGGTGTTGAGCTCTGAGCCTGGTGTCCAGACCCGGGGCTCTGAGCTTGGTGTCCAGACCCGGGGCTCTGAGCTTGGTGTCCAGACCCGGGGCTCTGAGCTTGGTGTCGAGACCCGGGGCTCTGAGCTTGGTGTCCAGACCCAGGGCTCTGAGCTTGGTGTTGAGCTCTGAGCTTGGTGTCCAGACCCAGGGCTCTGAGCTTGGTGTTGAGCTCTGAGCTTGGTGTCCAGACCCGGGGCTCTGAGCTTGGTGTCCAGACCCAGGACTCTGAGCTGGGTGTCCAGACCCAGGGCTCTGAGCTAGGTGTCCAGACCCAGGGCTCTGAGCTTGGTGTCCAGACCCAGGGCTCTGAGCTTGGTGTCCAGACCCAGGGCTCTGAGCTTGGTGTCCAGACCCAGGGCTCTGAGCTTGGTGTCCAGACCCAGGGCTCTGAGCTTGGTGTCCAGACCCAGGGCTCTGAGCTTGGTGTCAAGACCCAGGGCTCTGAGCTTGGTGTCCAGACCCAGGGCTCTGAGCTTGGTGTCCAGACCCAGGGCTCTGAGCTTGGTGTCCAGACCCAGGGCTCTGAGCTTGGTGTCCAGACCCAGGGCTCTGAGCTTGGTGTCCAGACCCAGGGCTCTGAGCTTGGTGTCCAGACCCAGGGCTCTGAGCTTGGTGTCCAGACCCAGGGCTCTGAGCTTGGTGTCCAGACCCAGGGCTCTGAGCTTGGTGTCCAGACCCAGGGCTCTGAGCTTGGTGTCCAGACCCAGGGCTCTGAGCTTGGTGTCCAGACCCAGGGCTCTGAGCTTGGTGTCCAGACCCAGGGCTCTGAGCTTGGTGTCCAGACCCAGGGCTCTGAGCTTGGTGTCCAGACCCAGGGCTCTGAGCTTGGTGTCCAGACCCAGGGCTCTGAGCTTGGTGTCCAGACCCAGGGCTCTGAGCTTGGTGTCCAGACCCAGGGCTCTGAGCTTGGTGTCCAGACCCAGGGCTCTGAGCTTGGTGTCCAGACCCAGGGCTCTGAGCTTGGTGTCCAGACCCAGGGCTCTGAGCTTGGTGTCCAGACCCAGGGCTCTGAGCTTGGTGTCCAGACCCAGGGCTCTGAGCTTGGTGTCCAGACCCAGGGCTCTGAGCTTGGTGTCAAGACCCAGGGCTCTGAGCTTGGTGTCCAGACCCAGGGCTCTGAGCTTGGTGTCCAGACCCAGGGCTCTGAGCTTGGTGTCCAGACCCAGGGCTCTGAGCTTGGTGTCCAGACCCAGGGCTCTGAGCTTGGTGTCCAGACCCAGGGCTCTGAGCTTGGTGTCCAGACCCAGGGCTCTGAGCTTGGTGTCCAGACCCAGGGCTCTGAGCTTGGTGTCCAGACCCAGGGCTCTGAGCTTGGTGTTGAGCTTGGAGGGAACAATAGTGTTGAATGTCGAACTGTAGTCAATGAACAGCATTCTCAGATAGGTGTTCCTCTTGTCCAGATGTGTATAGGGCCGTGTGAATCATGATGGAAATGGATGTGACTGTAATGGGCTCAAAAAGCATATGAATGCTCCCATGGGACAGAACTCTCGGACCCAGGTGCTGTCGCTGGTTCTCACTAGTCACTCATTCTCCCTCTCTGAATGCTAACTGGATTTTACCATTCTGAGGTATTCCTCACAGCTACAGGCAAATGAGCAAGAACAAATATGAAAAGCATTTTTTCATGGAGAAAATGGAAATAAGGAAGTTTTGGCTGGGATTCAATCTGACTGCGCTTCGTAGCACGATTGACATTTTTAATATTGCTTGAGCTGACAGCCTTGGAGCAATTTTCTCCTATATTTGCTATGCCTGCATACAAGAAATATATAGAGGGCTGAAGAGCTGTAGAATACAGTGGACTGTTGTTGTTTTGCCCTTGTGAAGACGTAGTCTCCTAGATCTTGGAGCAACGTAAGCCTGTAGACTACGGTACAAGGTCTGGGAAAAATGTCAGCTCCTCAACAAATAACAAGTTTGGGTAGGCGGGGCTGAAAATGCTTGAGGGAATTGTACTCATGTTTAGCTAGGGTAGCAAGGGGATACAGCAGTGATGTTACCAGTGACGCGCTTCCTATTTCTGACTCATCCCCACACCCGAACTTGTACAGACTGTAGCATTCAAAGATTGAGGAAGGAATCTGTCTGGCTGTAAAGACTGGTCAAGACGTGTTGCATTACCCTTTAGAAGGAAGCTGTCTGGCTGGAAAGACTCGTCAAGACGTGTTTCATTTCCCTTTAGAAGGAAGCTGTCTGGCTGGAAAGACTCGTCAAGACGTGTTGCATTTCCCTTTAGAAGGAAGCTGTCTGGCTGGAAAGACTCGTCAAGACGTGTTGCATTTCCCTTTAGAAGGAAGCTGTCTGGCTGGAAAGACTCGTCAAGACGTGTTGCATTTCCCTTTAGAAGGAAGCTGTCTGGCTGGAAAGACTCGTCAAGACGTGTTGCATTTCCCTTTAGAAGGAAGCTGTCTGGCTGGAAAGACTCGTCAAGACGTGTTGCATTTCCCTTTAGAAGGAAGCTGTCTGGCTGGAAAGACTCGTCAAGACGTGTTGCATTTCCCTTTAGAAGGAAGCTGTCTGGCTGGAAAGACTCGTCAAGACGTGTTGCATTTTCCTTTAGCTTACACGGAAGTCAGTTTAAAGCCTGTTAACAAGCCTCTCTCAGCCAATGAAAATGTAGCAGGCACACATGTGTAATTAGGTGATGTAATAGCGTTTACATCCACTGGGTGATAGTACAATACACACCATTGGAGCAGCAAGCTGAATCTTTTATTCTTTGTTTTTTTTGTTTTGCATGTCTCCCCCTTTTTCGATCTTGTTTCTTCGTTGCAACTCCCCAACGGGCTCGGGAGGAGAAGATCGAGTTGTGCGTCCTCCAAAACATGACCCGCCATACCGTGTTTCTTAACACCCGCCCGCCTAACCCGGAAGCCAGCTGCACCAATGTGTCAGAGGAAACATTGCTCAACTGACGACCGAGTTCAGCCTGCAGGCACCCGGCCCGCCACAAGGAGTCACTAGAGCGCCATGAGCCAAGTAAAGCCCCCTCGGTCAAACCCTCCCCTAACCCGGACGACGCTGGGCCAATTGTGCGCCACCCTAAGACTCCCGGGTCACGGCCGCTTGTGATACAGCCTGGGATCGAACCCGGGTCTGTAGTGACGCCTTAGACCGCTGAGCCACTTGGGAGGCCAGCCAGCTGAATCTTTTCCTGTCATTTCTGACATCCAGCCAACTTGATACAACATGGGTCATCCCTTTCGCTTTCGACCCCTTGTAGAGCCCCGACGAATTCAGGCTGTTCTGAGGGCAAAATGATAGGGTGAAACTCATTATTAGTGTTCTTAATGGTTTGTACACTCAGTGTAGTATGGATTCATGGTACATCTCACAGTATGCTTTTAGAGAACGCATTCAGATACATATTGCAAAGCCATTTAGAATATAATGTGGTCTGGTAATAAAGATGTTTTTGTATTTTTTTATTATGCGTTTGCAGAAAGGTTTAGACCTAAATCACAGACAAAACCGTTAAGATCCCAGAACTACGTCATCATAGGCCAACTACATATTAATCAGTCTATGATGAGATGCCAACCCTTCTTCTGTTTATAACAGTTGGTGTAATTTATACAGTGTCAGAGACACTCGAGAAAAGGTTTTCTCCCCCCTGAAGTCACACACACACACACTACCGCGCTACACACACATGTTCGGTCTCCAGATGAATGGAAGTGGGATCAAACGCTTCATAATTAGAAACATATAATTTACCAAACATTATGCCATTAAAGATGGCAGCTCGGTTTCCACAAGCAAAACTAACTTCATGAGTGGCTAACCATAATTTGGGGTTCTGCTGCAGTTGTGTGTGTTTGTGTGTGTGTGTGTGTATATATGTGTGTGTGAGTGTGTGTGCGTGTGGTTGTGTCTGTGTACGTGTGGTTGTGTGTGTGTGTGTGTGTGTACGTGTGGTTGTGTGTGTGTGTATGTAGTTGTGTCTGTGTATGTGTGGTTGTGTGTGTGTGTGTGTGTGTGCGTGTGGTTGTGTGTGTGTGTGTGTAGTTGTGTCTGTGTATGTGTGGTTGTGTGTGTGTGTGTGTGTGTGTGTACATGTGGTTGTGTGTGTGTACGTGTGGATCTAAAGCTGTAGAGGAGAAAATGGTTGGTAGGTTTAGCATGAGGGGCTATGGGGGGGGGGGGGGTTAGAGTAAGGATGGTAGGTTTAGTGTGAAGGGGGGGTGGTTAGAGTAAGGATGGTAGGTTTAGTGTGAGGGGGGGGTTAGAGTAAGGATGGTAGGTTTAGTGTGGGGGGGTTAGAGTAAGGATGGTAGGTTTTGTGTGAAGGGGGGTGGTTAGAGTAAGGATGGTAGGTTTAGTGTGAGGGGGGTTAGAGTAAGGATGGTAGGTTTAGTGTGAGGGGGGTTAGAGTAAGGATGGTAGTTTAAGTGTTAGGGGGGGTTAGAGTAAGGATGGTAGGTTTAGTGTGAGGGGGGGTTAGAGTAAGGATGGTAGGTTTAGTGTGAGGGGGGGGAGTTAAAGTAAGAATGGTAGGTTTAGTGTGAGGGGGGGTGGTTAGAGTAAGGATGGTAGGTTTAGTGTGAGGGGGGGTGGTTAGAGTAAGGATGGTAGGTTTAGTGTGAAGGGGGGGTAGTTAGAGTAAGGATGGTAGGTTTAGTGTGAGGGGGGGTGGTTAGCGTAAGGATGGTAGGTTTAGTGTGAGGGGGGGTGGTTAGAGTAAGGATGGTAGGTTTAGTGTGAGGGGGTGGTTAGAGTAAGGATGGTAGGTTTAGTGTGTGGGGGGTGTTTAGAGTAAGGATGGTAGGTTTAGTGTGAGGGGGGTGGTTAGAGTAAGGATGGTAGGTATAGTGTGAGGGGGGTGGTTAGAGTAAGGATGGTAGGTTTAGTGTGAGGGAGGGTGGTTAGAGTAAGGATGGTAGGTTTAGTGTGAGGGGGGGGGTTAGAGCAAGGATGGTAGGTTTAGTGTGAAGGGGGGGTGGTTAGAGTAAGGATGGTAGGTTTAGTGTGGGGGGGGGGGGGTGTTTAGAATAAGGATGGTAGGTTTAGATGTTCTCTCTCTCTATTCCCTCCCTGTTCTCTCTCTCTATTCCCTCCCCTGTTCTCTCTCTCTCTATTCCCTCCCCTGTTCTCTCTCTCTCTCTATTCCCTCCCCTGTTCTCTCGCTCTCTCTCTCTCTCTATTCCCTCCCCTGTTCTCTCTCTATTCCCTCCCCTGTTCTCTCTCTCTCTCTATTCCCTCCCCTGTTCTCTCTCTCTATTTCCTCCCCTGTTCTCTCTCTCCATTACCTTCCCTGTACTCTCTCTCTATTCCCTCCCCTGTTCTCTCTCTATTCCCTCCCCTGTTCTCTCTCTCTCTCTATTCCCTCCCCTGTTCTCTCTCTCTCTCTATTCCCTCCCCTGTTCTCTCTCTCTCTCTATTCCCTCCTCTGTTCTCTCTCTCTATTCCCTCCCCTGTTCTATCTCTATTCCCTCCCCTGTTCTCTCTCTATTCCCTCCCCTGTTCTCTCTCTCTATTCCCTCCCCTGTTCTCTCTCTCGCTCTATTCCCTCCCCTGTTCTCTCTCTCTATTCCCTCCCCTGTTCTATCTCTATTCCCTCCCCTGTTCTCTCTCTCTATTCCCTCCCCTGTTCTCTATCTCTATTCCCTCCCCTGTTCTCTATCTCTATTCCCTCCCCTGTTCTCTCTCTCTATTCCCTCCCCTGTTCTCTCTCTCTATTCCCTCCCCTGTTCTCTCTCTATTCCCTCCCCTGTTCTCTCGCTCTATTCCCTCCCCTGTTCTCTTTCTCTATTCCCTCCCCTGTTCTCTCTCTCTCTCTCTATTCCCTCCCCTGTTCTCTCTCTCTATTCCCTCCCCTGTTCTCTCTCTCTATTCCCTCCACTGTTCTCTCTCTCTATTCCCTCCCTGTTCTTTCTCTATTCCCTCCCCTGTTCTCTCTCTCTATTCCCTCCCCTGTTCTCTCTCTCTCTCTCCCTATTCCCTCATCTGTCCTCTCTCTATTCACTCCCCTGTTCTCTCTCTCTCCCTCTATTTTATCTTTCATTATTTTCCCTCCCCTGTTCTCTCTCTCTAGTCCCTCCCCTGTTCTCTCTCTCTATTCCCTCCCTGTTCTTTCTCTATTCCCTCCCCTGTTCTCTCTCTCTATTCCCTCCCCTGTTCTCTCTCTCTCTCCCTATTCCCTCATCTGTCCTCTCTCTATTCACTCCCCTGTTCTCTCTCTCTCCCTCTATTCTATCTTTCATTATTTTCACTCCCCTGTTCTCTCTCTCTCTATATTCCCTGTTTTCTGTATCTCTCTCTTCCCTGTTTTCTGTCTCTCTCCCCCTATTCACTCCCCTGTTCTCTCTCTCTCTCCCTGTATTATATCTTTCATTAATTTCTCTACCCTGTTCTCTCTATCACTCTTGACTTCTTCAATAACTCCTTATAACAACAAGTTGTTCTTTCCTATACGTTAAAACAACACAAGGCTTGTCTGGGGTCTGTAACTGGGTCTGCTCCACCAGTTGGGAGCCACGTCATGACAACATCTGGGAGCTGAGAGCAGAGTCCATAGAGGACAGGCCCACAGAGCTCTGGTTGATCTTAGTGCACTATATAGAATACTGTTGGCAGCACGTGTTATTGGCATCAAAGGGAAGTACACATCAGTGTGGCCCTTCTGAGAGGACATTCATAAATTAATCTGGCCTGGCGCCTGGGTAGTCGTGTTAGATGAATCTGGCCGGGCGCCTGGGTAGTCGTGTTAGATTAATCTGGCCGGGTGCCTGGGTAGTCGTGTTAGATTAATCTGGTCGGGTACCTAAGTAGTCGTGTTAGATTAATCTGGCTGGGTGCCTGGGTAGTCGTGTTAGATTAATCTGGCCGGGTGCCTGGGTAGTCGTGTTAGATGAATCTGGCCGGGTGCCTGGGTAGTCGTGTTAGATGAATCTGGCTGGGCGCCTGGGTAGTCGTGTTAGATTAATCTGGCCGGGCGCCCGGGTAGTCGTGTTAAATTAATCTTGCAGGGTGCCTGGGTAGTCGTGTTAGATTAATCTGGCCGGGTGCCTGGGATGTCGTATTAGATTAATCTTGCCGGGTGCCTGGGTAGTCGTGTCAGATGAATCTGGCCCGGCGCCTGGGTAGTCGTGTTAGATGAATCTGGCCCGGCGCCCAGGTAGTCGTGTTAGATGAATCTGGCCTGGCGCCTGGGTAGTCGTGTTACATGAATCTGGCCGGGCGCCTGGGTAGTCGTGTTAGATTAATCTGTCCGGGCGCCCGGGTAATCGTGTTAGATGAATCTGAACGGGTGCCCAGGTAGTCGTGTTAGATTAATCTGTCTGGGCCCCCAGGTAGTCATGTTAGATTAATCTGGCTGGGCGCCTGGGTAGTCGTGTTAGATTAATCTGGCCGGGCGCCCGGGTAGTCGCGTTAGATTAATCTTGCCGGGTGCCTGTGTAGTCATGTTAGATTAATCTCGCCGGGTGCCTCGGTAGTCGTGTTAGATTAATATGGCAGGGTGCCTGGTTAGTCGTGTTAGATTAATCTGGCAGGGTACCTGGGTAGTCGTGTTAGATTAATCTGGCCGGGCGCTAGGGTAGTCGTGTTAGATTAATCTGGCCGGGTGCCTGGGTAGTCGTGTTAGATTAATCTGGCCGGGCACCTGGGTAGTCGTGTTAGATTAATCTGGCCGGGTGCATGGGTAGTCGTGTTAGATTAATCTGGCCGGGCGCCTGGGTAGTCGTGTTAGATTAATCTGGCCCGGCGCCCGGGTAGTCGTGTTAGATTAATCTGGCCGGGCGCCTGGGATGTCGTATTAGATTAATCTGGCAGGGTGACTGGGTAGTCGTGTTAGATTAATCTGGCCGGGTGCCTGGGTAGTCGTGTTAGATTAATCTGGGTGGGCGCCTGGGTAGTTGTGTTAGATGAATCTGAACGGGTGCCTGGGTAGTCGTGTTAGATGAACCTGAACGGGCACCTGGGTAGTCGTGTTAGATGAATCTGAACGGGTGCCCAGGTAGTCGTGTTGGATTAATCTGGCCGGGCGCCTGGGTAGTCTTGTTAGATTAATCTGGCCGGGCGCCTGGGTAGTCGTGTTTTTCACCTGGCGTTGAGTGCATTAGGTTTGGAACCGGGTGCTGCCTCCCACGAGTGGGCCAGGTGCTGCATCCCACGAGTGAGCCAGGTGCTGCCTCCCACGAGTAGGCCAGGTGCTGTCTCCCACGAGTGGCCCAGGTGCTGCCTCCCACGAATGGGCCAGGTGCTGCCTCCCACGAGTGAGCCAGGTGCTGTCTCCCACGAGTGGCCCAGGTGCTGCCTCCCACGAATGGGCCAGGTGCTGCCTCCCACGAGTGAGCCAGGTGCTGACTCCCACGAGTTAGCCAGGTGCTGTCTCCCACGAGTGAGCCAGGTGCTTTGTCCCACGAATGGGCCATGTGCTGTCTCCCTCAAGTGGGCCAGGTGCAGCCTCCCACGAGTGGGCCAGGTGCTGCCTCCCGCGAGTGGGCCAGGCGCTGCCTCCCGCGAGTGGGCCAGGCGCTGCCTCCCGCGAGTGGGCCAGACGCTGTCTCCCGCGAGTGGGCCAGGCGCTGCCTCCCGCGAGTAGCGTAGCTAAGCAACACATCATGAGTAGCGTAGCTAAGCAACAGATTGTGAGTAGCGCAGCTAAGCAACACATCCTGAGTAGCGTAGCTAAGCAACACATCATGAGTAGCGTAGCTAAGCAACACATCATGAGTTGCGTAGCTAAGCAACACATCATGAGTAGCCTAGTTATAGTTGGTCCACCAATAGAGGCCAAGTCTGAGTGTATGTATTCTCGAGAATTGAAGAGGGACAGTTCATGGCTTGATCAGAGGAAGGTGGTCAGGGAGATTGTTCATGAAGAGACTGGTAATGATCATGTAGAGAGCTACTCTGGGAACCAGCCTGAGTCATGTAGAGGGCTACTCTGGGGACCAGCCTGATTCATGTAGAGAGCTAATCTGGAAACCAGCCTGAGTCATGTAGAGGGCTACTCTGGGAACCAGCATGAGTCATGTAGAGAGCTAATCTGGAAACCAGCCTGAGTCATGTAGAGGGCTACACTGGGAACCAGCTTGAGTTATGTAGAGGGCTACTCTGGGAACCAGCCTGAGTCATGTAGAGGGCTACACTAGGAACCAGCCTGAGTCATGTAGAGGGCTACACTAGGAACCAGCCTGAGTCATGTAGAGGGCTACTCTGGGAACCAGCCTGAGTCATGTAGCTGCTGGACCTCTCCTCCTTCACAATGTCTGGCACCCACTTGGGTGATGCCTCTGCAGCTCTGGGCTCCAGAAATCTAACCACACAGAGTTCAGAGTTGTAGCCAGTTGTCCTCAATATGAGCCCTCTGCCTCAGCACTGCATTCCTCTACTGCATCTCCCGTTACACTCAAGCTGCAGGTGACTCTTCAGTTGATACATGCTTAGGCCCACGGTACAAGCAGGGTTACTCCAAATACGTTGATCCAAATGCCTGCTACTTAGCTAACGTTAGCTCAAATCAACAACACAAAATGTCACTGGGTGGGGGTTACAGACTATCATTTCTGGTTCATATGAACCAAAGACAGTACATTATGAAGATAGGCAGAAACTTCTCCAATAAAAATACATGATCACACTTGTAGGTGAGGACATGGTGACGTCGGCTAGCTCAGCTCATGTTTAACGGTCGTCTCAAGCCGAACTCCTTCGAAAATATTTGTTTTTTGGCAAAAATGAAAATGTGTCAGTTTGTCACTTTCACAAGGTTGGAGTAATAAATAACATGTTCTCCTACTGAAGACATTGTCTCTAATCTAGTGGAGTAATAACATGTTAAACTACTGAAGACATTGTCTCTAATCTAGTGGAGTAATAACATGTTAAACTACTGAAGACATTGTCTCTAATCTAGTGGAGTAATAACATGTTCCACTACTGAAGACATTGTCTCTAATCTAGTGGAGTAATAACATGTTCCACTACTGAAGACATTGTCTCTAATCTAGTGGAGTAATAACATGTTCCACTACTGAAGACATTGTCTCTAATCTAGTGGAGTAATAACATGTTCCACTACTGAAGACATTGTCTCTAATCTAGTGGAGTAATAACATGTTCCACTACTGAAGACATTGTCTCTAATCTAGTGGAGTAATAACATGTTCCACTACTGAAGACATTGTCTCTAATCTAGTGGAGTAATAACATGTTAAACTACTGAAGACATTGTCTCTAATCTAGTGGAGTAATAACATGTTCCACTACTGAAGACATTGTCTCTAATCTAGTGGAGTAATAACATGTTCCACTACTGAAGACATTGTCTCTAATCTAGTGGAGTAATAACATGTTCCACTACTGAAGACATTGTCTCTAATCTAGTGGAGTAATAACATGTTCCACTACTGAAGACATTGTCTCTAATCTAGTGGAGTAATAACATGTTAAACTACTGAAGACATTGTCTCTAATCTAGTGGAGTAATAACATGTTCCACTACTGAAGACATTGTCTCCAATCTAGTGGAGTAATAACATGTTCCACTACTGAAGACATTGTCTCTAATCTAGTGGAGTAATAACATGTTCCACTACTGAAGACATTGTCTCTAATCTAGTGGAGTAATAACATGTTCCACTACTGAAGACATTGTCTCTAATCTAGTGGAGTAATAACATGTTCCACTACTGAAGACATTGTCTCTAATCTAGTGGAGTAATAACATGTTCCACTACTGAAGACATTGTCTCTAATCTAGTGGAGTAATAACATGTTCAACTACTGAAGACATTGTCTCTAATCTAGTGGAGTAATAACATGTTAAACTACTGAAGACATTGTCTCTAATCTAGTGGAGTAATAACATGTTCCACTACTGAAGACATTGTCTCTAATCTAGTGGAGTAATAACATGTTCCACTACTGAAGACATTGTCTCTAATCTAGTGGAGTAATAACATGTTCCACTACTGAAGACATTGTCTCTAATCTAGTGGAGTAATAACATGTTCCACTACTGAAGACATTGTCTCTAATCTAGTGGAGTAATAACATGTTCCACTACTGAAGACATTGTCTCTAATCTAGTGGAGTAATAACATGTTCCACTACTGAAGACATTGTCTCTAATCTAGTGGAGTAATAACATGTTAAACTACTGAAGACATTGTCTCTAATCTAGTGGAGTAATAACATGTTCCACTACTGAAGACATTGTCTCTAATCTAGTGGAGTAATAACATGTTAAACTACTGAAGACATTGTCTCTAATCTAGTGGAGTAATAACATGTTCCACTACTGAAGACATTGTCTCTAATCTAGTGGAGTAATAACATGTTCCACTACTGAAGACATTGTCTCTAATCTAGTGGAGTAATAACATGTTCCACTACTGAAGACATTGTCTCTAATCTAGTGGAGTAATAACATGTTCCACTACTGAAGACATTGTCTCTAATCTAGTGGAGTAATAACATGTTCCACTACTGAAGACATTGTCTCTAATCTAGTGGAGTAATAACATGTTCCACTACTGAAGACATTGTCTCTAATCTAGTGGAGTAATAACATGTTCCACTACTGAAGACATTGTCTCTAATCTAGTGGAGTAATAACATGTTCCACTACTGAAGACATTGTCTCTAATCTAGTGGAGTAATAACATGTTCCACTACTGAAGACATTGTCTCTAATCTAGTGGAGTAATAACATGTTCCACTACTGAAGACATTGTCTCTAATCTAGTGGAGTAATAACATGTTCCACTACTGAAGACATTGTCTCTAATCTAGTGGAGTAATAACATGTTCCACTACTGAAGACATTGGCTCTAATCTAGTGGAGTAATAACATGTTCCACTACTGAAGACATTGGCTCTAATCTAGTGGAGTAATAACATGTTAAACTACTGAAGACATTGTCTCTAATCTAGTGGAGTAATAACATGTTCCACTACTGAAGACATTGTCTCTAATCTAGTGGAGTAATAACATGTTCCACTACTGAAGACATTGTCTCTAATCTAGTGGAGTAATAACATGTTCCACTACTGAAGACATTGTCTCTAATCTAGTGGAGTAATAACATGTTCCACTACTGAAGACATTGTCTCTAATCTAGTGGAGTAATAACATGTTCCACTACTGAAGACATTGTCTCTAATCTAGTGGAGTAATAACATGTTCCACTACTGAAGACATTGTCTCTAATCTAGTGGAGTAATAACATGTTCCACTACTGAAGACATTGTCTCTAATCTAGTGGAGTAATAACATGTTAAACTACTGAAGACATTGTCTCTAATCTAGTGGAGTAATAACATGTTAAACTACTGAAGACATTGTCTCTAATCTAGTGGAGTAATAACATGTTCCATTACTGAAGACATTGGCTCTAATCTAGTGGAGTAATAACATGTTCCACTACTGAAGACATTGTCTCTAATCTAGTGGAGTAATAACATGTTCCACTACTGAAGACATTGTCTCTAATCTAGTGGAGTAATAACATGTTCCACTACTGAAGACATTGTCTCTAATCTAGTGGAGTAATAACATGTTCAACTACTGAAGACATTGTCTCTAATCTAGTGGAGTAATAACATGTTCCACTACTGAAGACATTGTCTCTAATCTAGTGGAGTAATAACATGTTCCACTACTGAAGACATTGTCTCTAATCTAGTGGAGTAATAACATGTTCCACTACTGAAGACATTGTCTCTAATCTAGTGGAGTAATAACATGTTAAACTACTGAAGACATTGTCTCTAATCTAGTGGAGTAATAACATGTTAAACTACTGAAGACATTGTCTCTAATCTAGTGGAGTAATAACATGTTAAACTACTGAAGACATTGTCTCTAATCTAGTGGAGTAATAACATGTTAAACTACTGAAGACATTGTCTCTAATCTAGTGGAGTAATAACATGTTAAACTACTGAAGACATTGTCTCTAATCTAGTGGAGTAATAACATGTTCCACTACTGAAGACATTGTCTCTAATCTAGTGGAGTAATAACATGTTCCACTACTGAAGACATTGTCTCTAATCTAGTGGAGTAATAACATGTTCCACTACTGAAGACATTGTCTCTAATCTAGTGGAGTAATAACATGTTAAACTACTGAAGACATTGTCTCTAATCTAGTGGAGTAATAACATGTTCCACTACTGAAGACATTGTCTCTAATCTAGTGGAGTAATAACATGTTAAACTACTGAAGACATTGTCTCTAATCTAGTGGAGTAATAACATGTTAAACTACTGAAGACATTGTCTCTAATCTAGTGGAGTAATAACATGTTCCACTACTGAAGACATTGTCTCTAATCTAGTGGAGTAATAACATGTTCCACTACTGAAGACATTGTCTCTAATCTAGTGGAGTAATAACATGTTCCACTACTGAAGACAATGTCTCTAATCTAGGTTGGAGTAATAACATGTTAAACTACTGAAGACATTGTCTCTAATCTAGTGGAGTAATAACATGTTAAACTACTGAAGACATTGTCTCCAATCTAGTGGAGTAATAACATGTTAAACTACTGAAGACATTGTCTCTAATCTAGTGGAGTAATAACATGTTAAACTACTGAAGACATTGTCTCTAATCTAGTGGAGTAATAACATGTTCCACTACTGAAGACATTGTCTCTAATCTAGTGGAGTAATAAAATGTTCCACTACTGAAGACATTGTCTCTAATCTAGTGGAGTAATAACATGTTCCACTACTGAAGACATTGTCTCTAATCTAGTGGAGTAATAACATGTTCCACTACTGAAGACATTGTCTCTAATCTAGTGGAGTAATAACATGTTCCACTACTGAAGACATTGTCTCTAATCTAGTGGAGTAATAACATGTTAAACTACTGAAGACATTGTCTCTAATCTAATGGAGTAATAACATGTTCCACTACTGAAGACATTGTCTCTAATCTAGTGGAGTAATAACATGTTCCACTACTGAAGACATTGTCTCTAATCTAGTGGAGTAATAACATGTTCCACTACTGAAGACAGTGTCTCTAATCTAGTGGAGTAATAACATGTTAAACTACTGAAGACATTGTCTCTAATCTAGTGGAGTAATAACATGTTAAACTACTGAAGACAGTGTCTCTAATCTAGTGGAGTAATAACATGTTAAACTACTGAAGACATTGTCTCTAATCTAGTGGAGTAATAACAGGTTCCACTACTGAAGACATTGTCTCTAATCTAGTGGAGTAATAACATGTTCCACTACTGAAGACATTGTCTCTAATCTAGTGGAGTAATAACATGTTAAACTACTGAAGACAGTGTCTCTAATCTAGTGGAGTAATAACATGTTAAACTACTGAAGACATTGTCTCTAATCTAGTGTAGTAATAACATGTTCCACTACTGAAGACATTGTCTCTAATCTAGTGGAGTAATAACATGTTCCACTACTGAAGACATTGTCTCTAATCTAGTGGAGTAATAACATGTTCCACTACTGAAGACATTGTCTCTAATCTAGTGGAGTAATAACATGTTCCACTACTGAAGACATTGTCTCTAATCTAGTGGAGTAATAACATGTTCCACTACTGAAGACAGTGTCTCTAATCTAGTGGAGTAATAACATGTTAAACTACTGAAGACATTGTCTCTAATCTAGTGGAGTAATAACATGTTCCACTACTGAAGACATTGTCTCTAATCTAGTGGAGTAATAACATGTTAAACTACTGAAGACATTGTCTCTAATCTAGTGGAGTAATAACATGTTCCACTACTGAAGACATTGTCTCTAATCTAGTGGAGTAATAACATGTTCCACTACTGAAGACATTGTCTCTAATCTAGTGGAGTAATAACATGTTCCACTACTGAAGACATTGTCTCTAATCTAGTGGAGTAATAACATGTTCAACTACTGAAGACATTGTCTCTAATCTAGTGGAGTTATATCGTGTTCCACTACTGAAGACATTGTCTCTAATCTAGTGGAGTAATAACATGTTCCACTACTGAAGACATTGTCTCTAATCTAGTGTAGTAATAACATGTTCCACTACTGAAGACATTGTCTCTAATCTAGTGTAGTAATAACATGTTCCACTACTGAAGACAGTGTCTCTAATCTAGTGGAGTAATAACATGTTAAACTACTGAAGACATTGTCTCTAATCTAGTGGAGTAATAACATGTTCCACTACTGAAGACATTGTCTCTAATCTAGTGGAGTAATAACATGTTCCACTACTGAAGACATTGTCTCTAATCTAGTGGAGTAATAACATGTTCCACTACTGAAGACATTGTCTCTAATCTAGTGGAGTAATAACATGTTCCACTACTGAAGACAATGTCTCTAATCTAGTGGAGTAATAACATGTTCCACTACTGAAGACATTGTCTCTAATCTAGTGGAGTAATAACATGTTCCACTACTGAAGACATTGTCTCTAATCTAGTGGAGTAATAACATGTTCCACTACTGAAGACATTGTCTCTAATCTAGTGGAGTAATAACATGTTCCACTACTGAAGACATTGTCTCTAATCTAGTGGAGTAATAACATGTTCCACTACTGAAGACATTGTCTCTAATCTAGTGGAGTAATAACATGTTAAACTACTGAAGACATTGTCTCTAATCTAGTGGAGTAATAACATGTTAAACTACTGAAGACATTGTCTCTAATCTAGTGGAGTAATAACATGTTCCACTACTGAAGACATTGTCTCTAATCTAGTGGAGTAATAACATGTTCCACTACTGAAGACATTGTCTCTAATCTAGTGGAGTAATAACATGTTCCACTACTGAAGACATTGTCTCTAATCTAGTGGAGTAATAACATGTTAAACTACTGAAGACATTGTCTCTAATCTAGTGGAGTAATAACATGTTCCACTACTGAAGACATTGTCTCTAATCTAGTGGAGTAATAACATGTTAAACTACTGAAGACATTGTCTCTAATCTAGTGGAGTAATAACATGTTCCACTACTGAAGACATTGTCTCTAATCTAGTGGAGTAATAACATGTTCCACTACTGAAGACATTGTCTCTAATCTAGTGGAGTAATAACATGTTCCACTACTGAAGACATTGTCTCTAATCTAGTGGAGTAATAACATGTTCCACTACTGAAGACATTGTCTCTAATCTAGTGGAGTAATAACATGTTCCACTACTGAAGACAGTGTCTCTAATCTAGTGGAGTAATAACATGTTAAACTACTGAAGACATTGTCTCTAATCTAGTGGAGTAATAACATGTTCAACTACTGAAGACATTGTCTCTAATCTAGTGGAGTAATAACATGTTAAACTACTGAAGACATTGTCTCTAATCTAGTGGAGTAATAACATGTTCCACTACTGAAGACATTGTCTCTAATCTAGTGGAGTAATAACATGTTCCACTACTGAAGACATTGTCTCTAATCTAGTGGAGTAATAACATGTTAAACTACTGAAGACATTGTCTCTAATCTAGTGGAGTAATAACATGTTAAACTACTGAAGACATTGTCTCTAATCTAGTGGAGTAATAACATGTTCCACTACTGAAGACATTGTCTCTAATCTAGTGGAGTAATAACATGTTAAACTACTGAAGACAATGTCTCTAATCTAGTGGAGTAATAACATGTTTAACTACTGAAGACATTGTCTCTAATCTAGTGTAGTAATAACATGTTCCACTACTGAAGACATTGTCTCTAATCTAGTGGAGTAATAACAGGTTCCACTACTGAAGACATTGTCTCTAATCTAGTGGAGTAATAACATGTTAAACTACTGAAGACATTGTCTCTAATCTAGTGGAGTAATAACATGTTCCACTACTGAAGACATTGTCTCTAATCTAGTGGAGTAATAACATGTTAAACTACTGAAGACATTGTCTCTAATCTAGTGGAGTAATAACATGTTAAACTACTGAAGACATTGTCTCTAATCTAGTGGAGTAATAACATGTTAAACTACTGAAGACATTGTCTCTAATCTAGTGGAGTAATAACATGTTCCACTACTGAAGACATTGTCTCTAATCTAGTGGAGTAATAACATGTTAAACTACTGAAGACATTGTCTCTAATCTAGTGGAGTAATAACATGTTCCACTACTGAAGACATTGTCTCTAATCTAGTGGAGTAATAACATGTTCCACTACTGAAGACATTGTCTCTAATCTAGTGGAGTAATAACATGTTAAACTACTGAAGACATTGTCTCTAATCTAGTGGAGTAATAACATGTTAAACTACTGAAGACATTGTCTCTAATCTAGTGGAGTAATAACATGTTAAACTACTGAAGACATTGTCTCTAATCTAGTGGAGTAATAACATGTTAAACTACTGAAGACATTGTCTCTAATCTAGTGGAGTAATAACATGTTCCACTACTGAAGACATTGTCTCTAATCTAGTGGAGTAATAACATGTTCCACTACTGAAGACATTGTCTCTAATCTAGTGGAGTAATAACATGTTCCACTACTGAATACATTGTCTCTAATCTAGTGGAGTAATAACATGTTCAACTACTGAAGACATTGTCTCTAATCTAGTGGAGTAATAACATGTTCCACTACTGAAGACAGTGTCTCTAATCTAGTGGAGTAATAAAATGTTCCACTACTGAAGACATTGTCTCTAATCTAGTGGAGTAATAACATGTTCCACTACTGAAGACATTGTCTCTAATCTAGTGGAGTAATAACATGTTCCATTACTGAAGACATTGTCTCTAATCTAGTGGAGTAATAACATGTTAAACTACTGAAGACATTGTCTCTAATCTAGTGGAGTAATAACATGTTCCACTACTGAAGACATTGTCTCTAATCTAGTGGAGTAATAACATGTTAAACTACTGAAGACATTGTCTCTAATCTAGTGGAGTAATAACATGTTCAACTACTGAAGACATTGGCTCTAATCTAGTGGAGTAATAACATGTTCCACTACTGAAGACATTGTCTCTAATCTAGTGGAGTAATAACATGTTCCACTACTGAAGACATTGTCTCTAATCTAGTGGAGTAATAACATGTTAAACTACTGAAGACATTGTCTCTAATCTAGTGGAGTAATAACATGTTAAACTACTGAAGACATTGTCTCTAATCTAGTGGAGTAATAACATGTTCCACTACTGAAGACATTGTCTCTAATCTAGTGGAGTAATAACATGTTAAACTACTGAAGACATTGACTCTAATCTAGTGGAGTAATAACATGTTCCACTACTGAAGACATTGTCTCTAATCTAGTGGAGTAATAACATGTTCCACTACTGAAGACATTGTCTCTAATCTAGTGGAGTAATAACATGTTAAACTACTGAAGACATTGTCTCTAATCTAGTGGAGTAATAACATGTTAAACTACTGAAGACATTGTCTCTAATCTAGTGGAGTAATAACATGTTAAACTACTGAAGACATTGTCTCTAATCTAGTGGAGTAATAACATGTTCCACTACTGAAGACATTGTCTCTAATCTAGTGGAGTAATAACATGTTAAACTACTGAAGACATTGTCTCTAATCTAGTGGAGTAATAACATGTTCCACTACTGAAGACATTGTCTCTAATCTAGTGGAGTAATAACATGTTCCACTACTGAAGACATTGTCTCTAATCTAGTGGAGTAATAACATGTTAAACTACTGAAGACATTGTCTCTAATCTAGTGGAGTAATAACATGTTAAACTACTGAAGACATTGTCTCTAATCTAGTGGAGTAATAACATGTTCCACTACTGAAGACATTGTCTCTAATCTAGTGTAGTAATAACATGTTAAACTACTGAAGACATTGTCTCTAATCTAGTGGAGTAATAACATGTTAAACTACTGAAGACATTGTCTCTAATCTAGTGGAGTAATAACATGTTAAACTACTGAAGACATTGTCTCTAATCTAGTGGAGTAATAACATGTTCCACTACTGAAGACAGTGTCTCTAATCTAGTGGAGTAATAACATGTTAAACTACTGAAGACATTGTCTCTAATCTAGTGGAGTAATAACATGTTCCACTACTGAAGACATTGTCTCTAATCTAGTGGAGTAATAACATGTTAAACTACTGAAGACATTGTCTCTAATCTAGTGGAGTAATAACATGTTAAACTACTGAAGACATTGTCTCTAATCTAGTGGAGTAATAACATGTTCCACTACTGAAGACATTGTCTCTAATCTAGTGGAGTAATAACATGTTCCACTACTGAAGACATTGTCTCTAATCTAGTGTAGTAATAACATGTTCCACTACTGAAGACATTGTCTCTAATCTAGTGGAGTAATAACATGTTAAACTACTGAAGACATTGTCTCTAATCTAGTGGAGTAATAACATGTTAAACTACTGAAGACATTGTCTCTAATCTAGTGGAGTAATAACATGTTAAACTACTGAAGACATTGTCTCTAATCTAGTGGAGTAATAACATGTTAAACTACTGAAGACATTGTCTCTAATCTAGTGGAGTAATAACATGTTAAACTACTGAAGACATTGTCTCTAATCTAGTGGAGTAATAACATGTTAAACTACTGAAGACATTGTCTCTAATCTAGTGGAGTAATAACATGTTCCACTACTGAAGACATTGTCTCTAATCTAGTGGAGTAATAACATGTTCCACTACTGAAGACATTGTCTCTAATCTAGTGGAGTAATAACATGTTCCACTACTGAAGACAGTGTCTCTAATCTAGTGGAGTAATAACATGTTCCACTACTGAAGACATTGTCTCTAATCTAGTGGAGTAATAACATGTTCCACTACTGAAGACAGTGTCTCTAATCTAGTGGAGTAATAACATGTTCCACTACTGAAGACATTGTCTCTAATCTAGTGGAGTAATAACATGTTCCACTACTGAAGACAGTGTCTCTAATCTAGTGGAGTAATAACATGTTCCACTACTGAAGACATTGTCTCTAATCTAGTGGAGTAATAACATGTTCCACTACTGAAGACAGTGTCTCTAATCTAGTGGAGTAATAACATGTTCCACTACTGAAGACATTGTCTCTAATCTAGTGGAGTAATAACATGTTCCACTACTGAAGACATTGTCTCTAATCTAGTGTAGTAATAACATGTTCCACTACTGAAGACATTGTCTCTAATCTAGTGGAGTAATAAAATGTTCCACTACTGAAGACATTGTCTCTAATCTAGTGGAGTAATAACATGTTCCACTACTGAAGACAGTGTCTCTAATCTAGTGGAGTAATAACATGTTCCACTACTGAAGACATTGTCTCTAATCTAGTGGAGTAATAACATGTTAAACTACTGAAGACATTGTCTCTAATCTAGTGGAGTAATAACATGTTAAACTACTGAAGACATTGTCTCTAATCTAGTGGAGTAATAACATGTTCCACTACTGAAGACATTGTCTCTAATCTAGTGGAGTAATAACATGTTAAACTACTGAAGACAATGTCTCTAATCTAGTGGAGTAATAACATGTTCAACTACTGAAGACATTGTCTCTAATCTAGTGGAGTAATAACATGTTCAACTACTGAAGACATTGTCTCTAATCCAGGTTGGAGTAATAACATGTTCCACTACTGAAGACATTGTCTCTAATCTAGTGGAGTAATAACATGTTCAACTACTGAAGACATTGTCTCCAATCTAGTGGAGTAATAACATGTTCCACTACTGAAGACATTGTCTCTAATCTAGTGGAGTAATAACATGTTAAACTACTGAAGACATTGTCTCTAATCTAGTGGAGTAATAACATGTTCCACTACTGAAGACATTGTCTCTAATCTAGTGGAGTAATAAAATGTTCCACTACTGAAGACATTGTCTCTAATCTAGTGGAGTAATAACATGTTCCACTACTGAAGACATTGTCTCTAATCTAGTGGAGTAATAACATGTTAAACTACTGAAGACATTGTCTCTAATCTAGTGGAGTAATAACATGTTAAACTACTGAAGACATTGTCTCTAATCTAGTGGAGTAATAACATGTTAAACTACTGAAGACATTGTCTCTAATCTAGTGGAGTAATAACATGTTCCACTACTGAAGACATTGTCTCTAATCTAGTGGAGTAATAACATGTTAAACTACTGAAGACATTGTCTCTAATCTAGTGGAGTAATAAAATGTTCCACTACTGAAGACATTGTCTCTAATCTAGTGGAGTAATAACATGTTCCACTACTGAAGACATTGTCTCTAATCTAGTGGAGTAATAACATGTTCCACTACTGAAGACAGTGTCTCTAATCTAGTGGAGTAATAACATGTTCCACTACTGAAGACATTGTCTCTAATCTAGTGGAGTAATAACATGTTCCACTACTGAAGACATTGTCTCTAATCTAGTGGAGTAATAACATGTTCCACTACTGAAGACATTGTCTCTAATCTAGTGGAGTAATAACATGTTAAACTACTGAAGACATTGTCTCTAATCTAGTGGAGTAATAACATGTTCCACTACTGAAGACATTGTCTCTAATCTAGTGGAGTAATAACATGTTCCACTACTGAAGACATTGTCTCTAATCTAGTGGAGTAATAACATGTTAAACTACTGAAGACATTGTCTCTAATCTAGTGGAGTAATAACATGTTCCACTACTGAAGACATTGTCTCTAATCTAGTGGAGTAATAACATGTTAAACTACTGAAGACATTGTCTCTAATCTAGTGGAGTAATAACATGTTCCACTACTGAAGACATTGTCTCTAATCTAGTGGAGTAATAACATGTTAAACTACTGAAGACATTGTCTCTAATCTAGTGGAGTAATAACATGTTCCACTACTGAAGACATTGTCTCTAATCTAGTGGAGTAATAACATGTTCCACTACTGAAGACAGTGTCTCTAATCTAGTGGAGTAATAACATGTTAAACTACTGAAGACATTGTCTCTAATCTAGTGTAGTAATAACATGTTCCACTACTGAAGACATTGTCTCTAATCTAGTGGAGTAATAACATGTTCCACTACTGAAGACAATGTCTCTAATCTAGTGGAGTAATAACATGTTCCACTACTGAAGACATTGTCTCTAATCTAGTGGAGTAATAACATGTTCCACTACTGAAGACATTGTCTCTAATCTAGTGGAGTAATAACATGTTCCACTACTGAAGACATTGTCTCTAATCTAGTGGAGTAATAACATGTTCCACTACTGAAGACATTGTCTCTAATCTAGTGGAGTAATAACATGTTAAACTACTGAAGACATTGTCTCTAATCTAGTGGAGTAATAACATGTTAAACTACTGAAGACATTGTCTCTAATCTAGTGGAGTAATAACATGTTAAACTACTGAAGACATTGTCTCTAATCTAGTGGAGTAATAACATGTTAAACTACTGAAGACATTGTCTCTAATCTAGTGGAGTAATAACATGTTAAACTACTGAAGACATTGTCTCTAATCTAGTGGAGTAATAACATGTTAAACTACTGAAGACATTGTCTCTAATCTAGTGGAGTAATAACATGTTCCACTACTGAAGACATTGTCTCTAATCTAGTGGAGTAATAACATGTTCCACTACTGAAGACATTGTCTCTAATCTAGTGGAGTAATAACATGTTCCACTACTGAAGACAGTGTCTCTAATCTAGTGGAGTAATAACATGTTCCACTACTGAAGACATTGTCTCTAATCTAGTGGAGTAATAACATGTTCCACTACTGAAGACAGTGTCTCTAATCTAGTGGAGTAATAACATGTTCCACTACTGAAGACATTGTCTCTAATCTAGTGGAGTAATAACATGTTAAACTACTGAAGACATTGTCTCTAATCTAGTGGAGTAATAACATGTTAAACTACTGAAGACATTGTCTCTAATCTAGTGGAGTAATAACATGTTCCACTACTGAAGACATTGTCTCTAATCTAGTGGAGTAATAACATGTTAAACTACTGAAGACAATGTCTCTAATCTAGTGGAGTAATAACATGTTCAACTACTGAAGACATTGTCTCTAATCTAGTGGAGTAATAACATGTTCAACTACTGAAGACATTGTCTCTAATCCAGGTTGGAGTAATAACATGTTCCACTACTGAAGACATTGTCTCTAATCTAGTGGAGTAATAACATGTTCAACTACTGAAGACATTGTCTCCAATCTAGTGGAGTAATAACATGTTCCACTACTGAAGACATTGTCTCTAATCTAGTGGAGTAATAACATGTTAAACTACTGAAGACATTGTCTCTAATCTAGTGGAGTAATAACATGTTCCACTACTGAAGACATTGTCTCTAATCTAGTGGAGTAATAACATGTTCCACTACTGAAGACATTGTCTCTAATCTAGTGGAGTAATAAAATGTTCCACTACTGAAGACATTGTCTCTAATCTAGTGGAGTAATAACATGTTAAACTACTGAAGACATTGTCTCTAATCTAGTGGAGTAATAACATGTTCCACTACTGAAGACAGTGTCTCTAATCTAGTGGAGTAATAACATGTTCCACTACTGAAGACATTGTCTCTAATCTAGTGGAGTAATAACATGTTCCACTACTGAAGACATTGTCTCTAATCTAGTGGAGTAATAACATGTTCCACTACTGAAGACATTGTCTCTAATCTAGTGGAGTAATAACATGTTAAACTACTGAAGACATTGTCTCTAATCTAGTGGAGTAATAACATGTTCCACTACTGAAGACATTGTCTCTAATCTAGTGGAGTAATAACATGTTCCACTACTGAAGACATTGTCTCTAATCTAGTGGAGTAATAACATGTTAAACTACTGAAGACATTGTCTCTAATCTAGTGGAGTAATAACATGTTCCACTACTGAAGACATTGTCTCTAATCTAGTGGAGTAATAACATGTTAAACTACTGAAGACATTGTCTCTAATCTAGTGGAGTAATAACATGTTCCACTACTGAAGACATTGTCTCTAATCTAGTGGAGTAATAACATGTTAAACTACTGAAGACATTGTCTCTAATCTAGTGGAGTAATAACATGTTCCACTACTGAAGACATTGTCTCTAATCTAGTGGAGTAATAACATGTTCCACTACTGAAGACAGTGTCTCTAATCTAGTGGAGTAATAACATGTTAAACTACTGAAGACATTGTCTCTAATCTAGTGTAGTAATAACATGTTCCACTACTGAAGACATTGTCTCTAATCTAGTGGAGTAATAACATGTTCCACTACTGAAGACAATGTCTCTAATCTAGTGGAGTAATAACATGTTCCACTACTGAAGACATTGTCTCTAATCTAGTGGAGTAATAACATGTTCCACTACTGAAGACATTGTCTCTAATCTAGTGGAGTAATAACATGTTCCACTACTGAAGACATTGTCTCTAATCTAGTGGAGTAATAACATGTTCCACTACTGAAGACATTGTCTCTAATCTAGTGGAGTAATAACATGTTAAACTACTGAAGACATTGTCTCTAATCTAGTGGAGTAATAACATGTTAAACTACTGAAGACATTGTCTCTAATCTAGTGGAGTAATAACATGTTAAACTACTGAAGACATTGTCTCTAATCTAGTGGAGTAATAACATGTTAAACTACTGAAGACATTGTCTCTAATCTAGTGGAGTAATAACATGTTAAACTACTGAAGACATTGTCTCTAATCTAGTGGAGTAATAACATGTTAAACTACTGAAGACATTGTCTCTAATCTAGTGGAGTAATAACATGTTCCACTACTGAAGACATTGTCTCTAATCTAGTGGAGTAATAACATGTTCCACTACTGAAGACATTGTCTCTAATCTAGTGGAGTAATAACATGTTCCACTACTGAAGACAGTGTCTCTAATCTAGTGGAGTAATAACATGTTCCACTACTGAAGACATTGTCTCTAATCTAGTGGAGTAATAACATGTTCCACTACTGAAGACAGTGTCTCTAATCTAGTGGAGTAATAACATGTTCCACTACTGAAGACATTGTCTCTAATCTAGTGGAGTAATAACATGTTCCACTACTGAAGACAGTGTCTCTAATCTAGTGGAGTAATAACATGTTCCACTACTGAAGACATTGTCTCTAATCTAGTGGAGTAATAACATGTTCCACTACTGAAGACATTGTCTCTAATCTAGTGGAGTAATAACATGTTCCACTACTGAAGACATTGTCTCTAATCTAGTGGAGTAATAAAATGTTCCACTACTGAAGACATTGTCTCTAATCTAGTGGAGTAATAACATGTTCCACTACTGAAGACAGTGTCTCTAATCTAGTGGAGTAATAACATGTTCCACTACTGAAGACATTGTCTCTAATCTAGTGGAGTAATAACATGTTAAACTACTGAAGACATTGTCTCTAATCTAGTGGAGTAATAACATGTTAAACTACTGAAGACATTGTCTCTAATCTAGTGGAGTAATAACATGTTCCACTACTGAAGACATTGTCTCTAATCTAGTGGAGTAATAACATGTTAAACTACTGAAGACAATGTCTCTAATCTAGTGGAGTAATAACATGTTCAACTACTGAAGACATTGTCTCTAATCTAGTGGAGTAATAACATGTTCAACTACTGAAGACATTGTCTCTAATCCAGGTTGGAGTAATAACATGTTCCACTACTGAAGACATTGTCTCTAATCTAGTGGAGTAATAAAATGTTCCACTACTGAAGACATTGTCTCTAATCTAGTGGAGTAATAAAATGTTCCACTACTGAAGACATTGTCTCTAATCTAGTGGAGTAATAACATGTTAAACTACTGAAGACATTGTCTCTAATCTAGTGGAGTAATAACATGTTCCACTACTGAAGACATTGTCTCTAATCTAGTGGAGTAATAACATGTTAAACTACTGAAGACATTGTCTCTATTCTAGTGGAGTAATAAAATGTTCCACTACTGAAGACATTGTCTCTAATCTAGTGGAGTAATAACATGTTCCACTACTGAAGACATTGTCTCTAATCTAGTGGAGTAATAACATGTTCCACTACTGAAGACAGTGTCTCTAATCTAGTGGAGTAATAACATGTTCCACTACTGAAGACATTGTCTCTAATCTAGTGGAGTAATAACATGTTCCACTACTGAAGACATTGTCTCTAATCTAGTGGAGTAATAACATGTTCCACTACTGAAGACATTGTCTCTAATCTAGTGGAGTAATAACATGTTAAACTACTGAAGACATTGTCTCTAATCTAGTGGAGTAATAACATGTTCCACTACTGAAGACATTGTCTCTAATCTAGTGGAGTAATAACATGTTCCACTACTGAAGACATTGTCTCTAATCTAGTGGAGTAATAACATGTTAAACTACTGAAGACATTGTCTCTAATCTAGTGGAGTAATAACATGTTCCACTACTGAAGACATTGTCTCTAATCTAGTGGAGTAATAACATGTTAAACTACTGAAGACATTGTCTCTAATCTAGTGGAGTAATAACATGTTCCACTACTGAAGACATTGTCTCTAATCTAGTGGAGTAATAACATGTTAAACTACTGAAGACATTGTCTCTAATCTAGTGGAGTAATAACATGTTCCACTACTGAAGACATTGTCTCTAATCTAGTGGAGTAATAACATGTTCCACTACTGAAGACAGTGTCTCTAATCTAGTGGAGTAATAACATGTTAAACTACTGAAGACATTGTCTCTAATCTAGTGTAGTAATAACATGTTCCACTACTGAAGACATTGTCTCTAATCTAGTGGAGTAATAACATGTTCCACTACTGAAGACAATGTCTCTAATCTAGTGGAGTAATAACATGTTCCACTACTGAAGACATTGTCTCTAATCTAGTGGAGTAATAACATGTTCCACTACTGAAGACATTGTCTCTAATCTAGTGGAGTAATAACATGTTCCACTACTGAAGACATTGTCTCTAATCTAGTGGAGTAATAACATGTTCCACTACTGAAGACATTGTCTCTAATCTAGTGGAGTAATAACATGTTCCACTACTGAAGACATTGTCTCTAATCTAGTGGAGTAATAACATGTTAAACTACTGAAGACATTGTCTCTAATCCAGGTTGGAGTAATAACATGTTCCACTACTGAAGACATTGTCTCTAATCTAGTGGAGTAATAACATGTTCAACTACTGAAGACATTGTCTCCAATCTAGTGGAGTAATAACATGTTCCACTACTGAAGACATTGTCTCTAATCTAGTGGAGTAATAACATGTTCCACTACTGAAGACATTGTCTCTAATCTAGTGGAGTAATAACATGTTCCACTACTGAAGACATTGTCTCTAATCTAGTGGAGTAATAAAATGTTCCACTACTGAAGACATTGTCTCTAATCTAGTGGAGTAATAACATGTTCCACTACTGAAGACATTGTCTCTAATCTAGTGGAGTAATAACATGTTCCACTACTGAAGACATTGTCTCTAATCTAGTGGAGTAATAACATGTTAAACTACTGAAGACATTGTCTCTAATCTAGTGGAGTAATAACATGTTCCACTACTGAAGACATTGTCTCTAATCTAGTGGAGTAATAACATGTTCCACTACTGAAGACAGTGTCTCTAATCTAGTGGAGTAATAACATGTTAAACTACTGAAGACATTGTCTCTAATCTAGTGTAGTAATAACATGTTCCACTACTGAAGACATTGTCTCTAATCTAGTGGAGTAATAACATGTTCCACTACTGAAGACAGTGTCTCTAATCTAGTGGAGTAATAACATGTTAAACTACTGAAGATATTGTCTCTAATCTAGTGGAGTAATAACATGTTAAACTACTGAAGACAATGTCTCTAATCTAGTGGAGTAATAACATGTTCCACTACTGAAGACATTGTCTCTAATCTAGTGGAGTAATAACATGTTAAACTACTGAAGACAATGTCTCTAATCTAGGTTGGAGTAATAACATGTTAAACTACTGAAGATATTGTCTCTAATCTAGTGGAGTAATAACATGTTTAACTACTGAAGACAATGTCTCTAATCTAGGTTGGAGTAATAACATGTTAAACTACTGAAGATATTGTCTCTAATCCAGGTTGGAGTAATAACATGTTCAACTACTGAAGACATTGTCTCTAATCCAGGTTGGAGTAATAACATGTTCAACTACTGAAGACATTGTCTCTAATCCAGGTTGGAGTAATAACATGTTCAACTACTGAAGACATTGGCTCTAATCTAGTGTAGTAATAACATGTTAAACTACTGAAGACATTGTCTCTAATCTAGTGGAGTAATAACATGTTCCGCTACTGAAGACATTGTCTCTAATCTAGTGGAGTAATAACATGTTAAACTACTGAAGATATTGTCTGTAATCTAGATTGTGCCTTTAGATTTTGAGAAAATTAACAACCGAGGAATAATTTTTCACTTCTCTCATTGGCCCAAACCCCAGCCTGTCTGCATAGACTGTTTCACAAGCGTTCCCGAAAGTTGCGCCATTTTGTGCCTCCAGGTTTAGAAACTTTGCGACATAACTGATCTGTTGAACTGTTGTTCAAGACAACAGGGAACTCGGGGGGAAAAAAAATATTTTTCCTTTACCAAGATAATCCATCCACCTGGAGGAGAATATCAAGAAGCTGATTAAACAGCATGATCATTACACAGGTGCACCTTGTACTGGGGACAATAAAAAGCCACTCTAAAATGTGCAGTTTTGTCAAACAACACAATGCTACAGATGTCTCAAGTTTTGAGTGAGCAAACAATTGGCATGCTGACTGCAGGAATGTTCACCAGAGCTGTTGCCAGAGAACTGAATGTTAATTTCTCTACCATAAGCCACCTCCAATGTCATTTTAGACAATTTGTCAGTACATCCAACCGGCCTCACAAGCGCAGACCACATGTAACCACGCAAGCCCAGGAATTTATTTCAACGGACTGATTTCCTTCCTGAACTGTAACTCAGTAAAATCTTTGAAAGTATTGCATGTTGCTTTTATATTTTTTTCTGTATAATTTTGGAACAACTCGGAATTACTAGTCAGAAACTCAGGCATCATCCTGGAGCTCTGACTTCTCCGACCTGAAGATCGCCGATTTCACGATTTTTCAAAGTCTGAGCATGTTTTGTTTCCAAATTCCCAGTTGTTTTGAAAACACCAAAAGTATAACGTTTAGGTCATGGCATACTGCATACTTTTGACTAAATAGTACATAATACACAGTATGCAGTGTAAGCAAGTAGTAGGCAAGCCAGATTTGGGACACGGTTTGAATATTTCTTTCCATCAGTGACTCCCAAACAAATTTATTGGGCTTGACCAATTTGACAAAAACTATGGAGATACAGTATGTTGCCAGACGAGCTGTGCAACGTTGAGCTGTGCAACGTTGAGCTGTGCAACGTTGAGCTGCTAAAGGTCCACCAAGTATTAACTCTGGGGGGTGAGCACACGCAAATACGACATATTTTGTATTAATTAGCACAATTTTCTAAAATGTTTCTTTCACTTTGAAAATGTTTACTGGGTACCTCGTTAGGAAGAAAGTCAAATGTAATCCATTTTTTTATTTTAATTTTAAAAACAACAAAATGTGAAGACGTTTAGGCACTGTAGTTTAGAAAGTTTAGGCACTGTAGTTTAAGATATCTAAATAATCTATGCTCTATTTCGTCATAAAAAGAATGTAAACATTATTTAAAATTCATCTTGCTTTGGCAGTTGTCGATCAGCTTCAGGATTAATCCCACACTGTCTGAGAACATTTTCAACACAGTGCTTTAATAATATGTTACCTGAGATTGCTGTTACGTAGGCTATTGTGCACGGCTGATGGCAAACTGAAAACGTATTTCAAACACCATGAAATGTATAGATTAACATGTAGAAAAATGCTAATTGTAAAGAAATTAAGTAGACAAATTATCTTGAGAATTTACAAAAGACATCAAGACATAATGAATCCTCTACAGTGTTTTAGAACAGAGGTATCCAGGTGTGTGTGTATCTGTGCCCATGTCTGTTGGCTCATATTGTGTTGGTTTAGAATAGAGTCTTTATTCGCTACCAATGTTTTTCCAGTCTTTGTGTTGCTGTCCATTCTCCTAACCCAGGCTATCCTTGTGTATCCAGAACAGTCCTCGTGGTGCTTTGTGGAACTGATTCAAACTTAACATTCATAGACTTAACATGGACTTCAGTCCAGATGTTTTACTGAAGTCCATGTTAAGTCCGGTTATCTTAAGTCTGAATCAGGCCCTATTCTTGTTTAATCTTGACATTGTAGAATCAGTTGATTGATCAGTAGCTTCATGAATCAGTTGATTGATCAGTAGCTTAATGAATCAGTTGATTGATCAGTAGCTTAATGAATCAGTTGATTGATCAGTAGCTTCATGAATCAGTTGATTGATCAGTAGCTTCATGAATCAGTTGATTGATCAGTAGCTTCATGAATCCATTGATTGATCAGTAGCTTCATGAATCAGTTGATTGATCAGTAGCTTCATGAATCAGTTGATTGATCAGTAGCTTCATGAATCCATTGATTGATCAGTAGCTTAATGAATCAGTTGATTGATCAGTAGCTTCATGAATCCATTGATTGATCAGTAGCTTCATGAATCAGTTGATTGATCAGTAGCTTCATGAATCCATTGATTGATCAGTAGCTTAATGAATCAGTTGATTGATCAGTAGCTTCATGAATCAGTTCAGTTCCAGCTCTTTACCAATGTCATTCTTTCTACATATTTTCTCGGCTGCGTTCCATAGGGCACCCTATTCATATATATAGACCACTATCATGAAATGGGCCCATAGGAAATAGGGTGCCAATTTTGGAGGCAGACCTTCTCGATGAATGGTTCATCTACACTGAGAGGAGACAAAGGCCCTCTTGTGGCTGTGCTTGGTGACTGGAGCCAGAGGTACAGTGCTGTGCAGGCTGGTCAGTCCAAATTGGACAGAAGCTGAAATCTGGAATATCAGGGCTTCAAACAGGCTGCTTGGTTCAGCCATCTGACGCAGTAGTTCCTCTTGGGCTGTCAGCTCACTGCAGTCTGGGACCTATGAAGGAAGAGTATGACGGCTATGAAACACTTCATTAACATCAGACACATGTATTATTGTAGTAACTATGGAGGGGGTGGAGAAAGTGGTGGAGGAAACTGATGATATGATGGCAGGATCTTCATAATCTCACAGACAGTGATACAGTATCTCAGATAGGGTGGAGTGTAGCATGATGCATTGCAGTACCCATAATGCCCTGTAACCATATCTGGTTTTACTACAGTACCCATAATGCCCTGTAACCATATCTGGTTTTACTACAGTACCCATAATACCCTGTAACCATATCTGGTTTTACTACAGTACCCATAATGCCTGTTAACCATATCTGGTTTTACTACAGTACCCATAATGCCCTGTAACAATATCTGGTTTTACTACAGTACCCATAATGCCCGTTAACCATATCTGGTTTTACTACAGTACCCATAATACCCTGTAACCATATCTGGTTTTACTACAGTACCCATAATGCCCTGTAACCATATCTGGTTTTACTACAGTAGCCGGCAGCAGGTAGCCTAGTGGTTAGAGTGTTGGACTAGTAACCAGCAGGTAGCCTAGTGGTTAGAGTGTTGGACTAGTAACCAGCAGGTAGCCTAGTGGTTAGAGTTTTGGACTAGTAACCAGCAGGTAGCCTAGTGGTTAGAGTGTTGGACTAGTAACCAGCAGGTAGCCTAGTGGTTAGAGTGTTGGACTAGTAACCAGCAGGTAGCCTAGTGGTTAGAGTGTTGGGCTAGTAACCAGCAGGTAGCCTAGTGGTTAGAGTGTTGGACTAGTAACCAGCAGGTAGCCTAGTGGTTAGAGTGTTGGACTAGTAACCAGCAGGTAGCCTAGTGGTTAGAGTGTTGGACTAGTAACCAGCAGGTAGCCTAGTGGTTAGAGTGTTGGACTAGTAACCAGCAGGTAGCCTAGTGGTTAGAGTGTTGGGCTAGTAACCAGCAGGTAGCCTAGTGGTTAGTGTTGGACTAGTAACCAGCAGGTAGCCTAGTGGTTAGAGTTTTGGACTAGTAACCAGCAGGTAGCCTAGTGGTTAGAGTGTTGGACTAGTAACCAGCAGGTAGCCTAGTGGTTAGAGTGTTGGACTAGTAACCAGCAGGTAGCCTAGTGGTTAGAGTGTTGGGCTAGTAACCAGCAGGTAGCCTAGTGGTTAGAGCGTTGGGCCAGTAACCAGCAGGTAGCCTAGTGGTTAGAGCGTTGGACTAGTAACCAGCAGGTAGCCGAGTGGTTAGTGTTGGACTAGTAACCAGCAGGTAGCCTAGTGGTTAGAGTGTTGGACTAGTAACCAGCAGGTAGCCTAGTGGTTAGAGTGTTGGACTAGTAACCAGCAGGTAGCCTAGTGGTTAGACCGTTGGACTAGTAACCAGCAGGTAGCCTAGTGGTTAGAGTGTTGGACCAGTAACCAGCAGGTAGCCTAGTGGTTAGTGTTGGACTAGTAACCAGCAGGTAGCCTAGTGGTTAGTGTTGGACTAGTAACCAGCAGGTAGCCTAGTGGTTAGTGTTGGACTAGTAACCAGTAGGTAGCCTAGTGGTTAGAGTGTTGGACTAGTAACTAAAAGGTTGCAAGATCAAATCCCAGAGCTGACAAGATAAAAATCTGTCATTCTGCCCCTGAACAAGGCAGTTAACCCACTGTTCCTAGACCAGTTAACCCACTGTTCCTAGACCAGTTAACCCACTGTTCCTAGACCAGTTAACCCACCGTTCCTAGACCAGTTAACCCACTGTTCCTAGACCAGTTAACCCACTGTTCCTAGGCTGTCATTGAAATTAAGAATTTGTTCCTAACTGACTTGCCTAGTTAAATACATTTTAAAAAGTACATAATACCCTGTAAACATATCTGGTTTTACTACAGTACCCATAATGCCTTGTGAGCGTATCTGGTTTTACTACAGTACCCATAATACCTTGTAACTGTATCTGGTTTTACTACAGTACCCATAATGCCTTGTAACAGTATCTGGTTTTATCTAACAAGTGGAGGAATCTGATTGTGATTGCATACATTATGTTCATAAACTGTAATACACTACTAGTATTAGGATAACACGCATTTTACCAAGTATGCATAGGATTATCTTAATCTAAACTGCATTCATGTACAATATTGAGCTTGTAATTCAATATAAATGAACGCTGGACTTTGATTTAGAAACCCACCTCTGAAGATATTCTTTCCAACCACACTTCCTCCTCATCGGTAAAATCCATTGCGGGACTGGAATCGGGAAAAAACACATACATTAGAGTAATGGGAAACATAACATGACAGCAGCACCATTTCGGATAACGATTTGCAAAAACGAAACTATGCTATTGTTCTAGCTAATAGCATAGCACAGAATATTGCACATAACTGTTAAATGGGCTTCTTTTTTTTTTTTGCAATCGCAATACTAAATATATTGTTAGAACTGAACGGCAAATCGAGATCAGTCAATAACATTTAATTGTTGCAGAAAACAAGTCACTTGCCTGATTGAACGAAGCTCGTTCGAACCGGGGATATTACCGGGGATATTACACATCAACATCGAACAGATGACTTCTAAACACTTTTCTTTCAATCGCGGAGGCACATTATCGAAGCAATAAACTGTTTGAGAATAAACAAAAATCGCATCTTTTGCAAACGAAAAAAAGGTTAGCAACAGGGGTGCGGCTCGTGCGAAATAGCTCCGTTGTTGTTGTAGTAAGAGACAACAAATGAAAGTAAAAGTAAATGCCAGCTGATTAGCCTACTGGATCTGTCCGTGTGTTGACAACTGCACCGTGTCTACAAAGTGGCACTAAGGCAAGAGAAAGTCACACGTGCACATAAATGTTTGTGTTTCTGTTAAATGACAATTATTCCCAACCATATCAGTGCTGCACAGCACAATTCAATAACGGACCATTATTTCGAGGAAAATATCGTTTACTGGCTCTAGAAAAAAGACAACTGTGTTTTCTATCTAGTGACCGGAGGGGGCAGCCAAGGTAGTCTATTTTACATAATGTGTTCTTGTAAATCACCTGTTCTTAACCACGTGCCAGACAGTGATATTTTGTATTGACCAGAGTGTGGTATGGTATCAATACCACAGCATTTATTTTTATTTACATCCAATGCATAAAATAGACAATGTAAGAATTCATATTTTATTAACATTTAGAAAGCTATTCATATTATTAACAGTTATTTAATGTCAATAAAACAGCCTCCAACTGTTTAGCAGTGAATTCAACCTGCTCCAATTTGATCATGTTACATCCTTTCTTCTGTTGCCCTATCTACTGTAAACCAATGAGGAGATAAAGGCAACATGGTATCAATCCATTTGAAGCAGAGGTCATCACCTGTAACATTTCTACAGGCAGACAATCAACAGACAATCGACAGACAATCAACAGTATCATCATGCGTTTCACATTCTGACCAGAGAGGACGTGATAGGTTCCATTGACAGGAGGACAGCCAATTAGGACAGCCAATAATTGTGATCTAACCAATAGTATCATCTTTTACTAAAACATGTAAACGGAATTAAGATGTGATTTCAGAGAAGGGGGAACAAATACAGTTGAAGAAATAGAGACACAGGAGCACGTAAGACAAGGCCAGACTCTGGTATCTCTGGTATCTCTGGTACCTCTGGTATCTCTGGTATCTCTGGTGTCTCTGGTGTCTCTGGTATCTCTGGTATCTCTGGTATCTCTTGTATCTCTGGTACCTCTGGTGTCTCTGGTATCTCTGGTGTCTCTGGTATCTCTGGTGTCTCTGGTATCTCTGGTGTCTCTGGTATCTCTGGTACCTCTGGTATCTCTGGTATCTCTGGTGTCTCTGGTGTCTCTGGTGTCTCTGGTGTCTCTGGTATCTCTGGTATCTCTGGTACCTCTGGTATCTTTGGTATCTCTGTTATCTCTGGTGTCTCTGGTATCTCTGGTGTCTCTGGTATCTCTGGTGTCTCTGGTGTCTCTGGTATCTCTGGTATCTCTGGTGTCTCTGGTATCTCTGGTACCTCTGGTATCTCTGGTATCTCTGGTACCTCTGGTGTCTCTGGTATCTTTGGTATCTCTGTTATCTCTGGTGTCTCTGGTGTCTCTGGTATCTCTGGTGTCTCTGGTATCTCTGGTGTCTCTGGTATCTCTGGTGTCTCTGGTATCTCTGGTGTCTCTGGTATCTCTGGTACCTCTGGTATCTCTGGTATCTCTGGTACCTCTGGTGTCTCTGGTATCTCTGGTATCTCCCAACCCTCAACTCTTTAAGATGTGGTTCAGGTGTCGGACGGGCGGGTTAGCATGTGCCTATGAGAGGCCTGTTGGAGAAAATCGATACAATCATCAACTTCGTGTCACATTCACCATGGTCTCCTCATGGCAGTGTTCCTCTCTCCCCTCCTGGTTCCTGGTTCCTCTCTAGGCTTCTTCCTAGGTTCTGGCCTTTCTAGGGAGTTTTTCCTAGCCACCCTGCTTCTACATCTGCATTGCTTGCTGTTTGGGGTTTTAGGCTGGGTTTCTGTACAGCACTTTGAGATATCAGCTGATGTAAGAAGGGCTATATAAATACATTTGATTTGATTTGTTAATTTGGCAACAAAAACAGTGACTGAAGTATTTGTCAAACACATTTTTCAGTGGCAATTGACAAGACTATAGCTGACTAAATAGAAGAAACTATAACTTGCAAAAATGGTTTTCCATTTCAGTTGACTAAAACAAGACAAAATTATAGATGCTGGCCTTCTAGGCAGAGTTGCAAAGAAAAAGCCATGTCTCAGACTGGACAATAAAAATAAAATATTAAGATGGGCAAAATAAAATATGAAGATGGGCAAAAGAACGCAGACACTGGACAGAGGAACTCTGCCTAGAGGACCAGCATCCCGGGGGTCGCCTCTTCACTGTTGACATTGAGACTGGACAGAGGAATTCTGCCTAGAAGGCCAGCATCCCAGAGTCACCTCTTCACTGTTGATGTTGAGACTGGTGATTTGTGGGTACTTTTTTAATGAAGCTGCCAGTTGAGGACTTGTGAGGCTTCTGTTTCTCAAACTAGACACTAATGTACTTGTCCTCTTGCTCAGTTGTGCACCAGGGCCTCCCACTCCTCTTTCTATTCTGGTTAGAGCCAGTTTGCGCTGTTCTGTTGAAGGGAGTAGTACACAGCATTGTACGAGATCTTTAGTTTCTTGGCAATTTCTCGCGTGGAACAGCCTTCATTTATCAGAACAAGAATAGACAGATGAGTTTCAGAAGAAAGTACTTTTGGCCATTTTGAGCCTGTAATTGAGCCTGTGCCTCTACACCTGCATTGTGCACTTCTACACCTGCATTGCTTGCTGTTTGGGGTTTTAGGCTGGGTTTCTTTACAGCACTTTGTGACATCAGCTGATGTATGAAGGGCTAAATAAATACATTTGATTTGATTTTGATTTGATTAATTGAACCCACAAATGCTGACGCTCCAGATACTCAACTTGTCTAAAGAAGGACAGTTTTATTGCTTCTTTAATCAGGACAACAGTTTCCAGCTGTGCTAACATAATTGCAAAAGGGTTCTCAAATTATCAATTAGCCTTTTAAAATTATAAACTTGGATTAGCTAACACAACGTGTCATTGGAACACAGGAGTGATGGTTGCTGATAATGGGCCTCTGTACGCCTATGTAGATATTCCATTAAAAATCAGCCGTTTCAAGCTACAATAGTCATTTACAACATTAACAATGTCTACACTGTATTTCTGATCACTTTGATGTCATTTTAATGGACAAAAAAAATGTTTTTCTTTCAAAAACAAGGACATTTTTAACTGACCCCAAACTTTTGAACGGTAGTGTGTGTATATATATATATATAGACACACACTAATATATATATATATATTTCAAGAACTTTGAAAGTTTCTTCATATGCAGTTGCAAAAACCATCAAGCGCTATGATGAAACTGGCTCTCATGAGGACCGGCACAGGAAATATATTATTTTTATGAGGAACTCGGTTTTAAACTTACTCTTGAAAGTTGTAATAGTTGAATGCACAAGGTGCAGTGTTGGGTCGTGCTTCATCAGTTCCTCTTGTCAGTCACCTTAGAGAGCTGTTTATAACTTGTATGTCCAGATCAACATGTCAGCTAAATATTTTGTTATTTTAAAAGATTTAGCCCATAGATATTGTTGTAATTTTTTTTCACTCAAATATCACATGAATACACATTAGACATGCGAAAATGTATACAATTACAGGAACTATACTTTAAACCTGCAACATTCTCTCCACCAACAAGAGGGGTGCTGGAAGGGAAGCCCTGAACCTAAACTGTCAGATATTTGTTGCCCATGTTCAGCCAATTTGAACAAATAAGTCCTAAAGACGCTCTTCTCTAGTTGCACCACACGGTGGCACTGTCTGTCTACATTTCTGGCAGTTGATAAACCCACACTTCAGAAGACTTTCAGAAATGGTCTTACCTGACAAAGGGGAAGTTGACGCGGATTGGTAGCTAGATGGAGAGGAGCAGGGAGGAGCAGAGGGGAATTAGAGAGGAGCAGAGAGGAATTAGAGAGGAGCATAGGGGAATTAGAGAGGAGCAGGGAGGAGCAGAGGGGAATTAGAGAGGAGCAGAGGGGAATTAGAGAGGAGCAGAGGGGAATTCGAGAGGAGCAGAGGGGAATTAGAGAGGAGAAGAGAGGATTTAGAGAGGAATTAGAGAGGAGCAGAGAGGAATTAGAAAGGAGCAGATGGGAATTAGAGAGGAGCAGGGAGGAATTAGAGAGGAGCAGAGAGGAATTAGAGAGGAGCATAGAGGAATTAGAGAGGAGCAGAGAGGAATTAGAGAGGAGCAGAGGGGAATTAGAGTGGAGCAGAGAGGAATTAGAGAGGAGCAGAGAGGAATTAGAGAGGAGCATTAGAGAGGAGCAGAGAAGAATTAGAGAGCAGAGGGGAATTAGAGAGGAGCAGAGAAGAATTAGAGAGCAGAGGGGAATTAGAGATGAGCAGAGAGGAATTAGAGATGAGCAGAGAGGAATTAGAGAGGAGCAGAGAGGAATTAGAGAGGAGCAGAGAGTCATTAGAGAGGAGCAGAAATGGATTAGAGAGGAGCAGAGGGGAATTAGAGAGGAGCAGAAAGGAGCAGAGGGGAATTAGATAGGAGCAGAGAGGAATTAGAGAGGAGCATAGAGGAATTAGAGAGGAGCATAGAGGAATTAGAGAGGAGCAGAGAGGAATTAGAGATGAACAGAGAGGAATTAGAGAGGAGCAGAGAGGAATTAGAGAGGAGCAGAAAGGAGCAGAGGGGAATTAGAGAGGAGCAGAGAGGAATTAGAGAGGAGCATAGAGTAATTAGAGAGGAGCAGAGAGGAATTAGAGATGAACAGAGAGGAATTAGAGAGGAGCTAGAGAGGAGCAGAGAGGAATTAGAAAGGAGCAGAGAGGATTTGGAAAGGAGCAGAGGGGAATTAGAGAGGAGCAGAGGGGAATTAGAGAAGAGCAGGGAGTATATAGAGAGGTGCAGAGAGGAGCAGAGAGGGATTAGAGAGGAGCAGAGATGAGCAGAGAAGAATTAGAGAGGAGCAGAGAGAAATTAGAGTGGAGCAGAGAATAATTAGAGATGAACAGAGAGGAATTAGAGAGGAGCATAGAGGAATTAGAGAGGAGCAGAGATGAATTAAAGAGTAGCCGAGAGGAATTAGACGGGAGCAGAGGGGCATTACAGAGGAGCAGAGAGAAATTAGAGAGGAGCAGAGAGGAATTCGAGAGGAATAAGAGAGGAGCAGAGAGGAATTAGAGACGAACAGAGAGGAATTAAAGGAGCAGAGAGACATTAGAGAGGAGCAGAGAGGGATTAGAGAGGAGCAGAGGGGAAATAGAGAGGAACAGAGGGGAATTGGAGAGGACCATAGAGGAATTAGAGAGGACCATAGAGGAATTAGAGAGGAGAAGAGAGGAATTAGAGAGGAGCAGAGAGTAATTAGAGAGGAACAGTGGGGAATTAGAGAGGAGCAGAGAATAATTAGAGAGGAGCAGAGTGGAATTAGAGAGGAGCAGAGAGGCATTAGAGTGGAGCAGTGGGGAATTAGAACGGAGCAGAGAGGAATTAGAGAGGAGCAGAGGGGAATTAGAGAGGAGCAGAGGGGAATTAGAGAGGTGCAGAGGGGCATTAGAGAAGAGCAGTGAGGAGCAGAGGGGAATTAGAGAGGAATTAGAGAGGAACAGAGGGGAATTAGAGGTGAGCAGAAGGTAGCAGAGAGGAGCAGAGGGGAATTAGAGAGGAGCAGAGAGGAATCAGAGAGGAGAAGAGAGGAATTAGAGGAGCAGAGAGGAATCAGAGAGGAGAAGAGAGGAATTAGAGAGGAGCAGAGAGGAATTAGAGAGTAGCAGAGAGGGATTAGAGAGGAGCAGAGAGGGATTAGAGAGGAGCAGAGAGGAATTAGAGAGGAGCAGAGAGGAATTAGAGAGGAGCAGAGAGGAATTAGAGAGGAGCAGAGAGGAATTAGAGAGGAGCAGAGAGGAATTAGAGAGTAGCAGAGAGGGATTAGAGAGGAGCAGAGGGGAGCAGAGAGGAATTAGAGAGGAGCAGAGAGGAATTAAAGAGGAGCAGAGAGGAATTAGAAAGGAGCAGAGAGGGATTAGAGAGGAGCAGAGAGGAATTAGAGAGGAGCAGAGAGTAATTTGAGAGGAGCATAGAGGAGCAGAGAGGGATTAGAGAGGAGCAGAGAGGGATTAGAGAGGAGCAGAGAGGGATTAGAGAGGAGCAGAGAGGAGCAGAGAGGAATTTGAGAGGAGCAGAGAAGCATTAGAGAGGAGCAGAGAGGCATTAGAGAGGAGCAGAGAGGAATTCGAGAGGAGCAGAGAGGAATTTGAGAGGAGCAGAGAGGAATTAGAGAGGAGAGGCAAAGTAAATATAAAACCCAATATGCATCAGTTTGAAAGATTTGACTGAGTTACAGATCATAACGAAATCCGTCAATTGAAAAACATTAAATAGACCCTAATCTATTCATTTAACATAACTGGGAATACAGATATGAATCTGTTGATCAGCTTCTTGATATGCCACACCTGTCAAGCGGATGGATTATCTCTACACTAACAGGGATGTAAAAAAAAAATGTGTGCACAAAATTTGAGAGAAATAAGTGGTGTGTTTGAATTGGTTAAACAGCTGTAACTCAGCCAGCAGTAAATCAGCCAGCACTAACAGCCAGCACGAACTCAGCCAGCAGTAACTCAGCCAGCAGTAACTCAGCCAGCACTAACAGCCAGCACAAACTCAGCCAGCAGTAACTCAGCCAGCACTAACAGCCAGCACGAACTCAGCCAGCAGTAACTAAGCCAACACTAACAGCCAGCACGAACTCAGCCAGCAGTAACTCAGCCAGCACTAACAGCCAGCACTAACAGCCAGCACGAACTCAGTTAGCAGTAACTCAGCCAGCACTAACAGCCAGCACGAACTCAGCCAGCAGTAACTCAGCCAGCACTAACAGCCAGCACGAACTCAGCCAGCAGTAACTCAGCCAGCAGTATCTCAACCAGCACTAACTCAGCCAGCACTAACAGCAAGCACTAACAGCCAGCACAAACTCATTCAGCACTAACAGCCAGCACGAACTCAGCCAGCACTAACAGCCAGCACGAACTCAGCCTGCACTAACAGCCAGCACGAACTCAGCCAGCACTAATAGCCAGCACGAACTCAGCCAGCAGTAACTCAGCCAGCACTAACAGCCAGCACAAACTCAGCCAGCACGAACTCAGCCAGACAGGATTACCTGTAGGTGAGGATGGGGGAGAGTGATTTATCAATTGTTTCATCCAGGAGAGAGGTTTCACCCGAGCAGGGATTCAACATCATTCCTGAAGTAAAATATAAAAAAATAATTATTACAAAATAAAAAATTATGCCATAAATCAGGTCTACACAATATGTGCAGGGTAACGTCAATGAATGTGTGGTAGATAAGACAGAGATAGTAGGCCTTAGCCAGCCCTAAGACAGCGATAGGCCTTAGCCAGCCCTAAGACAGCGATAGGCCTTAGCCAGCCCTAAGACAGAGATAGGCCTTAGCCAGCCCTAAGACAGAGATAGGCCTTAGCCAGCCCTAAGACAGAGATAGGCCTTAGCCAGCCCTAAGACAGAGATAGGCCTTAGCCAGCCCTAAGACAGCGATAGGCCTTAGCCAGCCCTAAGACAGAGATAGGCCTTAAACAGCCCTAAGACAGAGATAAGACAGATGCCTAACATCATCACGTTTTCAATACAAGATGTATCAAACTGGCCATACTATTGATCAATTTACGCTGAACAGGCCAAAAATGTTCTTTAGCGATTTAGTTTGTTGTTTATCATTTTCCATTGACTTCTGCCTGAATCTTCAAGCAAGAATTACAGGAAGAGTCTCTTGATAGACTCATCTTTGATTCAAGAATCTCAGGTGAAAAAGTTATACATTTTTTATTATTTTACCTTTATTTAACAAGTCAGTTAAGAACAAATTCTTAATTACAATGACGGCCTACCCCATCCAAACCCTAACCCGGACGAGGCTTGGCCAATTGTGCGCGCCCTATGGGACTCCCAATCACAGCCGGTTGCGATACAGCCTTGAATCGAACCAGGGTCTGTAGAGACACATCTAGCACTGAGATGCAGTGCCTTAGACCGCTGTGATACAGACTGGAATCGAACCAGGGTCTGTAGTGATGCCTCTAGCACTGAGATGCAGTGCCTTAGACTGCTGTGAAACAGCCTGGAATCAAACCAGGGTCTGTAGATGCAGTACCTTAGACATCTGCACCACTCGGCGGCCCAAAATGTACATGTACTGCCATGAAAATAAAATAAAACCAAAATAAATCCCTACTAACTTCTATCACACCCTGCCAACTCCCCCAACCCCATTAACCTCTATCTATATTATTCTGGAACACTCCACCCTTAGGATTGTTCAGCATATCAACAACCATTTCAACAGTAACATCTGTTACACCAAATATCTCTTTTGCCGTCTCCACAATAACCTTCAAACTGGCGTTTCTGCTTTCCACAACCGAGTCGTATTGATAACCTTACCAATAAAAGCTATGAAGTCAACTTGATTCATTATCAAAGTGTCCTTTGACAGCCTACATTCATGAGCACCAGATTTCTGAACAAGCCTCCAAACCACACCTCCAAATCACGCCTACAAACCATGCCTCCAAACCACGCCTCCAAACCAAGCCAGGACCATCAGAAACACCAACCCCGACAGCAGGTCCACTTAGTCCAGGAGCAGCCATGGAAATTAAAACACTAAACTTTCATATTGCTCCCACATTCAACGTAATCATGTTCCCCTCCACACGTGTCACATCTCCTTGCTTTACACTGAACAGCTACATGTCACATTTTGTTTTGGCATTTAAAACACTGCAGTGGGGTTGGGACTCGTTATCTGACTTTAAAACTAAGGAATCCTCTCTGTACTTTTCCAGACTTAACCTTCTCAAACCTCAAAAGGACTGATATGCTTTCAGCAGGACTGACAGGCTTTCAGCAGGACTGATAGGCTTTCAGCAGGACTGACAGGCTTTCAGCAGGACTGACAGGCTTTCAGCAGGACTGACAGGCTTTCAGCAGGACTGATAGGCTTTCAGCAGGACTGATATGCTTTCAGCAGGACTGACAGGCTTTCAGCAGGACTGACAGGCTTTCAGCAGGACTGACAGGCTTTCGGCAGGACTGACAGGCTTTCGGCAGGACTGACAGGCTTTCGGCAGGACTGACAGGCTTTCGGCAGGACTGACAGGCTTTCGGCAGGACTGACAGGCTTTCGGCAGGACTGACAGGCTTTCGGCAGGACTGACAGGCTTTCAGCAGGACTGACAGGCTTTCGGCAGGACTGACAGGCTTTCGGCAGGACTGACAGGCTTTCGGCAGGACTGACAGGCTTTCGGCAGGACTGACAGGCTTTCGGCAGGACTGACAGGCTTTCGGCAGGACTGACAGGCTTTCGGCAGGACTGACAGGCTTTCAGCAGGACTGATAGGCTTTCGGCAGGACTGACAGGCTTTCAGCAGGACTGACAGGCTTTCAGCAGGACTGACAGGCTTTCAGCACTCCCCTAGAGTTCACACACAACTCTATCCACCGAAACTACACACTGGCACACTTCCCACATCTTGGAATAAGATAAACGTGGCATCTGAAACACCGCAGTAGATTCGGCACAAAACTCTAACAGGATAACTGATATACATTATCATAAAGTATTCAGACCACTTGACTTTTTCCATATTTTGTTACATTACAGACTTATTAGAAAATTGATTAAATAACTAAAAATATCCTCAGTATTCTACTGTTAAGGATTTCTTCCTCCTCCTCTGAAGAGGAGGTGTAGCAGGGATCGGACCAAGATGCAGCGTGGTTATTTCCATACATATTTAATAAAGAGACAAGACAAGACAAGACAAGACAAGACAAGACAAGACAAGACAAGACAAGACAAGACACGTGAAAACCTAAACAGCCTTTTCTGGTGCAAACAAACACAGAGACAGGAACAATCACCCACGAAACACTCAAAGAATATGGCTGCCTAAATATGGTTCCCAATCAGAGACAACGATAAACACCTGCCTCTGATTGAGAACCACTTCAGGCAACCATAGACTCTCCTAGACTACTCTACTATACCACAATCCCATAACCTACAAAAACCCCCAAGACAAAACACACCACATAAAATAACCCATGTCACACCCTGGCATGACCAAAATAATAAAGAAAACACAAAATACTAAGACCAGGGCGTGACACCTACACACCATACACCATAATGACAAAGCGAAAACAGGTTTTTAGAAATTGTTGCAAATCTATATACAGTGGGGAGAACAAGTATTTGATACACTGTCAATTTTGCAGGTTTTCCTACGTATTTAGTTCACAATGATGTGGTGCAAAGAACTGAACTAAATAGTGTGTGATGATGACATACAGGTGTGTGAACAGGTGATCAGAATTCAGGTGATTGGGATCTAGAGAGTGAGCTGCGTTCAGGGGATCCATGTGTTTGAGAGTGTGAGTTGGAAAGTAAGGTTACACATAGCTCCATAGGCTTACAGGGGCAGACGCCTCACAACTCACAAGTCATCACAATATGGTAGCCACATCTACCAAAACCAGAAATCCAAAGACTGGGCCTAATATAGTGTATAAGAGACCAAAGTTTTGTTGTTGATGTGTAGAATATGTGTTGCACTTGACACATTTACAAAATTGCTTATCCCAGTTACTAATAAGCACCCATTAAAAACATGACTGTAAAAACGGTTAAATCCCCTTTGTTTGATGAGGAATTTAAAAATGTTATGTTTGCGAGGGATGAAGCAAACGGAATGTGAAATAAGTCTGGCTGCACAACCGATGTGACTAAACCAGCGTCACGCTGTCAGGTGATCTGGGAGCCAGGTAGAGGGTGAACAGAACAGGGGGACCTGGGAGGCAGGTAGAGGGTGAACAGAACAGGGGGACCTGGGAGCCAGGTAGAGGGTGAACAGAACAGGGGGACCTGGAAACCAGGTAGAGGGTGAACAGAACAGGGGGACCTGGGAGCCAGGTAGAGGGTGAACAGAGCAGTGGGACCTGGGAGGCAGGTAGAGGGTGCAGGATTCAGAAGCAGACTGTACACCATGAGGTCTCTGCTGTTGCTACCCCTCCTACCATCTCCTCCTATCCCCTCCTCCCCTCCTATCCCCTCCTCCCCTCCTCCCCTGCCCTCCTACCATCTCCTCCTATCCCCTCCTCCCCTGCTCCTATCCCCTACTCCCTTCCTCCCCTCCTCCTCCCCTCCTCTTATCCCCTACACATCTCCTCCTATCCCCTACTCCTCTCCTCTCCTCCCCTCCTCCTATCCCCTCCTACCATCTCCTCCTATCCCCTCCTCCTCTCCTCCTATCCATCCTACCATCTCCTCCTCCTCTCCTCCTATCGCCTCCTCCTCTCCTCCTATCCCCTCCTCCTATCCCCTACTCCCTCCTCCCGTCCTCCCCTCCTCTCCTCCCCTCCTCCTATCCCCTACTCCCATCCTCCCCTACTTCTATCCCCTACTCCCTTCCTCCCCTCCTCCTCCCCTCCTCTTATCCCCTACACATCTCCTCCTATCCCCTACTCCTCTCCTCCCCTCCTCCTATCCCCTCCTACCATCTCCTCCTATCCCCTCCTCCTCTCCTCCTATCCATCCTACCATCTCCTCCCCTCCTCCTATCCCCAACCTACCATCTCCTCCTCCTCTCCTCCTATCCCCTCCTCCTCTCCTCCTATCCCCTCCTCCATTCCCCTACTCCCTTCCTCCCTTCCTCCCCTCCTCTCCTCCCCTCCTCCTATCCCCTACTCCCATCCTCCCCTACTCTTATCCCCTACTCCCTTCCTCCCCTCCTCCTCCCCTCCTCTTATCCCCTACACATCTCCTCCTATCCCCTACTCCTCTCCTCCCCTCCTCCTATCCCCTCCTACCATCTCCTCCTATCCCCTCCTCCTCTCCTCCTATCCCCTCCTCCTCTCCTCCTATCCATCCTACCATCTCCTCCCCTCCTCCTATCCCCTCCTACCATCTCCTCCTCCTCTCCTCCTATCCCCTCCTCCTCTCCTCCTATCCCCTCCTCCATTCCCCTACTCCCTTCCTCCCTTCCTCCCCTCCTCTCCTCCCCTCCTCCTATCCCCTACTCCCATCCTCCCCTACTCCTATCCCCTACTCCCTTCCTCCCCTCCTCCTCCCCTCCTCTTATCCCCTACACATCTCATCCTATCCCCTACTCCTCTCCTCCCCTCCTCCTATCCCCTCCTACCATCTCCTCCTATCCCCTCCTCCTCTCCTCCTATCCCCTCCTCCTCTCCTCCTATCCATCCTACCATCTCCTCCCCTCCTCCTATCCCCTGCTACCATCTCCTCCTCCTCTCCTCCTATCCCCTCCTCCTATCCCCTACTCCCTTCCTCCCTTCCTCCCCTCCTCCTATCCCCTACTCCCATCCTCCCCTACTCCTATCCCCTACTCCCTTTCTCCCCTCCTCCCCTCCTCTTATCCCCTACACATCTCCTCCTATCCCCTACTCCCTTCCTCCCCTCCTTCTCTCCGCTCCTCCCCTCCTCCTATCCCCTACTCCCATCCTCCCCTACTCCTATCCCCTACTCCCTTCCTCCCCTCCTCCTCCCCTCCTCTTATCCCCTACACATCTCCTCCTATCCCCTACTCCTTTCCTCCCCTCCTCCTATCCCTTCCTCCTCTCCTCCTTGTTTCCTCCAATCCCCTCCTATCCCCTCCTCCCTTCCTCCTCACCTCCCATCCTCCTTTCCCATCCCCCTATTCCCTCCTCATCCCCCCTTCTCCTCTCCTCCTCTCCTCCTATCCCCTCCTACTCTCTTCCTATCCCCCTCTCCTCCTATGCCCTCCACCTATCCTCCTCCTCCAATCCTCCTATCCCCTATTCCTCTCCTCCTTTCCCCCCTCATATTACTATGGGAATTGATTAGTTTCTTGGTTTGGCATTGCATCCATTCTCCTGGCTGGCGGTATGACTTTCAGACGATGGCATTACCATAGAGACGATAATATAACATTAATATTATATTAATGACTAAACCCAGCTGGAAGGATATTAGGTTGGAGGAAATTACCATTACAAACTCCAGCTCTGCCAGCCAGCACTCAAAGATCATTTCAGTTTATCATATTTATTCCTTTTTCACATGACCTTCTCCCCCTCCCTCCCTCCCTCCCTCCCTCCCTCCCTCCCTCCCTCCCTCCCTCCCTCCATCCCTCCCTCCCTCCCTCCCACTTCCTCCTTCCAGGGGATTGTCCAGTAATGACTTCCCCTGCTTGAATAACCTGTGTAAGAAGCTCATCAAGGAGAAGCATCCCTTCAGGAGGCTGGAGATCAACAAGGAGACTCTCCTGGAGATGTTGGGTTGAGTTCTGTCTGTCTGTCTGTCTGTCTGTCTGTCTGTCTGTCTGTCTGTCTGTCATTCTTTCTACTGCTCTTCTACACTGTAGAAATGTTCCCTGTAAATTTACAGCATTATACAGGCAACACAGTTGCCAGCTTAAGAATGTATTTTTGCTTTACAGCAGAGATACTGTAAACTGATGTCTCGAAATTCTGGGCAGTAGAGAACGTTTCTCTTTCCTCCAGAGGGGCCATGTAGTGTTCTCTTTCCTCCAGAGGGGGCCATATAGTGTTCTCTTTCCTCCAGAGGGGCCATGTAGTGTTCTCTTTCCTGCAGAGGGGCCATATAGTGTTCTATTTCCTCCAAAGGGGCCATATAGTGTTCTCTTTCCTCAAGAGGGGCCATGTAATGTTCTCTTTCCTCCAGAGGGGTCCATATAGTGTTCTCTTTCCTCCAGAGGGAGCCATATAGTGTTCTCTTTCCTCCAGAGGGGCCATGTAGTGTTCTCTTTCCTCCAGAGGGGCCATGTAATGTTCTCTTTCCTCCAGAGGGGTCCATATAGTGTTCTCTTTCCTCCAGAGGGAGCCATATAGTGTTCTCTTTCCTCAAGAGGGGCCATGTAGTGTTCTCTTTCCTCCAGAGGGGGACATATAGTGTTCTCTTTCCTCCAGAGGGGCCATGTAATGTTCTCTTTCCTCCAGAGGGGTCCATATAGTGTTCTCTTTCCTCCAGAGGGAGCCATATAGTGTTCTCTTTCCTCCAGAGGGGGACATATAGTGTTCTCTTTCCTCCAGAGGGGCCATGTAATGTTCTCTTTCCTCCAGAGGGGGACATATAGTGTTCTCTTTCCTCCAGAGGGGGCCATATAGTGTTCTCTTTCCTCCAGAGGGGCCATGTAATGTTCTCTTTCCTCCAGAGGGGGTCATATAGTGTTCTCTTTCCTCCAGAGGGGGACATATAGTGTTCTCTTTAACCAGGTAGGCTAGTTGAGAACATCTTTATTTAACCAGGTAGGCTAGTTGAGAACATCTTTATTTAACCAGGTAGGCTAGTTGAGAACACCTTTATTTAACCAGGTAGGCCAGTTGAGAACATCTTTATTTAACCAGGTAGGCTAGTTGAGAACACCTTTATTTAACCAGGTAGGCTAGTTGAGAACACCTTTTTTTTAACCAGGTAGGCTAGTTGAGAACACCTTTATTTAACCAGGTAGGCTAGTTGAGAACAGGTTCTCATTTACAACTGCGACCTGGCCAAGATAAAGCAAAGCAGTGCGACAAAAAACAACAACACAGAGTTACACATGGGATAAACAAACGTACAGTCAATAATACAATAGAAAAATCTATATACAGTGTGTGCAAATGGAGTAAGGAGGTAAGGCAATAAATAGGCCATAGTGGCGAAGTAATTGTAATTTAGCAAATTAACACTGGAGTGATAGATGTGCAGATGATGACGTGCAAGTGGAAATACTGGTGTGCAAAAGAGCAAAAAAGTAAATACAAACAATATGGGGATGAGGTAGATAGACTGGATGGGTTATTTACAGATGGACTGTGTAAGCTGCTCAGATAGCTGATGCTTAAAGTTAGTGAGGGAGGTATAAGTCTCCAACTTCAGTGATTTTTGCATTTCGTTCCAGTCATTGGCAGCAGAGAACTGAAAGGAAAGGAAGCCAATGTAGGTGCTGGCTTTTAGGATGATCAGTGAGATATACCTGTTGAGCGCGTGCTACGGGTGGGTGTTGTTATGGTGACCAGTGAGCTGAGATAAGGCGGGGCTTTACCTAGCAAAGACTTATAGATGACCTGGAGACAGTGGGTTTGGCGACGAATATGTAGCGAGAGCATACAGGTCGCAGTGGTAGGTGGTATATGGGGCTTTGGTGACAAAACGGATGGCATTGTGATAGACTGCATCCAGTTTGCTGAGTAGAGTGTTGGAGGCTATCTGGTAAAGGACATCGCCGAAGTCGAGGATCGGTAGGAAAGTCAGTTTTACGAGGGTATGTTTGGCAGCGTGAGTGAAGGAGGCTTTGTTGCGAAGTAGGAAGCCGATTCTAGATTTAATTTTTGGATTGGAGATGTTCAATATGAGTCTGGAAGGAGAGTTTACAGTCTAGCCAGACACCCAGGTATTTGTAGTTGTCCACATATTCTAAGTCAGAACCGTCCAGAGAAGTGATGCTAGTCGGGCGGGCGGGTGTGGGCAGCATTTAGTTTTACTAGCGTTTAAGAGCAGTTGGAGGCCACGGAAGGAGTGTTGTATGGCATTGAAGCTTGTTTGGAGGTTTGTTAACACAGTGTCCAAATAAGGGCCAGATATATACAGAATGGTGTCGTCTGCGTAGAGGTGGATCAGAGAATCACCACCAGCAAGAGTGACATCGTTGTTATATACAGAGAAAAGAGTCGGCCCGAGAATTGAACCCTGTGCCACCCCCATATAGACTGCCAGAGGTCCGGACAACAGGCCCTCCGATTTAACACACTGAACTCTGAGAAGTACTTGCTGAACCAAGCTAGGCAGTCATTTGAGAAACCAAGGCTGTTGAGTCTGCCAATAAGAATGCGATGATTGACAGAGTCAAAATCCTTGGCCAGGTCAATGAAGACGGCTGCACAGTACTGTCTTTTATCGATGGCAGTTATGATATCGTTTAGGACCTTGAGCGTGGCAGAGGAGCACCCGTGACCAGCTCGGAAATCGGATTGCAATTTGGAGAAGGTACGGTGGGATTCGAAATGGTCAGTGATCTGTTTCTTAACTTGGCTTTCAAAGACTTTAGAAAGGCAGGGCAGGATGGATATAGGTCTGTAACAGTTTGGGTCTAGAGTGTCTCCCCCTTTGAGGAGGGGGATGACCGCGGCAGCTTTCCAATCTTTAGGGATCTCGGACGATATGAAAGAGAGGTTGAACAGACTGGTAACAGGAGTTGCAAAAATGGCGGCTGATAATTTTAGAAAGAGAGGGTCCAGATTGTCTAGCCAGCTGATTTGTACGGGTTTTGGCAGTTGTTTCAGAACATCTGCTATCTGGATTTGGGTGAAGGAGAAGCTGGGGAGGATTGGGCGAGTAGCTGCGGGGGGTGCGGAGCTTTCGGCCGGGGTTGGGGTAGCCAGGTGGAAAGCTTGGCCAGCCGTAGAGAAATGCTTATTGAAATTCTCGATTGCTGGTGGTGACAGTGTTTCCTAGCCTCAGTGCAGTGGGCAGCTGGGAGGAGGTGCTTGAGTTGAATTGATTTGAGCCAAAGGGGCTGAATAAACACCTCTCTTTCTGATCTGTTTTTTGTAAATACCTTTTGCTTTCTTTATTTCTGTCTTTTGCTATTCAAATGGAATGTGTAGGGAGGAGTCAGGAATATATGGGGAGGAGTCTGGAATATATAGGGAGGAGTCTGGAATGGTGATCGTACTGTGTAGTTGCTACTACTGACAGTATTGATAATATTGACATGTTTGATTGACAGGAGTGGGACATTCTCCTGTTAAGGGTGTAGGTGCCTCCCAATCGTTTCCTACACAAGGCTCTAATAAAAGCCAATCCAAAACCTAAGCCAACTGTTTGCTTGTCCCGTCAATAAGATGTATTATGTTTTATCAATATCTGTGTATTAATGTGTGTATTATGTTGTATTAATATGTGTAATATGTTGTATTAGTGTGTGTATTAGGTTGTATTTAATGTGTGTGGATTGTGTTGTATTAGTGTGTGTATTATGGTGTATTTAATGTGTGTATTATGTAATATTAGAAGAATGGTGCCGGAGGGGATGGCTGCCGTTTTACTGACTCCTGAATTCTGCTATTTTATGTGTTTTTTTATGATCGTTTGTAACTTATTTTGTACATCATTTTGATGCTACTGTCTCTTATGACTGAAAAGTGCTTCTGGACATCAGAACAGCGATTACTCACCTCGAATTGGACAAGGATGTTTCATTTAATGACGTGGACGTGAAGGATATAATGCTGCTTTCAGACAAGGCCCAAATCCCCAATCACATGAAGAAATTAAGGAAAGACGAGGGGCGCAGATCAGGGTACCTTGTGAGAATTCGTCAGCGAGTGGGTAACCCGCCTCTACTCTCCATTCGTGCAACCAACGTGCAATCACCGGAGAATAAACTGGATGAGCTCCGTACGAGTTTACCTTACCAACGGGACATTAAAAACTGTAATATCTTATGTTTCACAGAGTCGTAGCTGAACGTCAACACTGATAATATACAGTTGGCTGGGTTTTCCCTACATCGGCAGGACGGAACAGTTTTGTCCAGTAAGACGAGGGGTGTGATGTCTAATATTAATTATTTGGGATAGGGGGCAGTATTTTCACGTCCAGATGAAAAGCGGGCCCAAAGTAAACTGCCTGTTACTCAGGCCCAGAAGCTAGGATATGCATATAATTGGTAGGTTTGGATAGAAGACAACCTACAGTTTCTAGTTTCTAAAGCTATTAAAATAATGTCTGTGAGTATAACAGAACTTATATGGCAGGTGAAACCCAGAGGACAAACCATCCCCCAAAAAATAATGTTCAGTTTACCACTATTTTCAATGGCTAGCACATTAATTATAATGTCTTAAATTTAAACTCCGTCTTAAATTTGATAGATTATTTGCGTATCAGAATACCTAAGGTTTGATTATAAATGTTGTTTGACTTGTTTGGAAAAGTTTATTAGTAACGTTTGGGATTTGGCATTTTTTATATTGCTATTTCTGACTTTCGTGTCGCACCTGCCTGGTTGAAATATGTCCTCAGATAATCGTATGGTGTGCTTTCTTTAAGAAATGGCTTTCTTCTTGCCACTCTTCCATAAAGGCCAGATTTGTGCAATATATTGTTGTCCTATGGACAGAGTCTCCCTCCTCAGCTGTAGATCTCTGCAGTTCATCCAGAGTGATCATGGGCCTCTTGGCTGCATCTCTGATCAGTCTTCTCCTTGTATGAGCTGAAAGTTTAGAGGGACGGCCAGGTCTTGGTAGATTTGCAGTGGTCTGATACTCCTTCCATTTCAATATTATCGCTTGCACAGTGCTCCTTGGGATGTTTAAAGCTTGGGAAATCTTTTTGTATCCAAATCCGGCTTTAAACTTCTTCACAACAGTATCTCGGACCTGCCTGGTGTGTTCCTTGTTCTTCATGATGCTCTCTGCGCTTTTAACGGACCTCTGAGACTATCACAGTGCAGGTGCATTTATACGGAGACTTGATTACACACAGGTGGATTGTATTTATCATCATTAGTCATTTAGGTCAACATTGGATCATTCAGAGATCCTCACTGAACTTCTGGAGAGAGTTTGCTGCACTGAAAGTAAAGGGGCTGAATAATTTTGCACGCCCAATTTTTCAGTTTTTGATTTGTTAAAAAAGTTTGAAATATCCAATAAATGTCGTTCCACTTCATGATTGTGTCCCACTTGTTGTTGATTCTTCACAAAACAATACAGTTTTACATCTTTATGTTTGAAGCCTGAAATGTGGCAAAAGGTCGCAAAGTTCAAGGGGGCCGAATACTTTCGCAAGGCACTGTATATCTTGTAATAAATCAAGTGGAACGTGAGCAAGTTGTCGAGGTGTCCTGCTAGCGGCACGCCTTTTCCAAGCAGGTTTTTAAGGAAGTCTCGAGGTATTGCATACCGCCTCAACAGGTCCACAAATTATGCAATCTCTATTGCACTCAACACTGCCCTTTCACACCTGGACAAAAGGAACACCTATGTGAGAACTACAGCTCAGCGTTCAACACCATAGTGCCCGCAAAGCTCATCACTAAACTAAGTACTCTGGGACAAAACACCTCCCTCTGCAGCTTGATCCTGAACCTCCTGATGGGCCGCTCCCAGGTTGTAAGGGTAGGTAACAACATATCTGCCACGCTGATCCTCAACACGGGCGCCACGGGCGCCTCTCAGGGGTGCGTGCTTAGTCCAATCCTGTACTCCCTGTTCACCCATGACTGTGTGGCCAAGCACGACTCCAACACCATCATTAAGTTTTCTGATGAAATGGCGATGGTAGGCCTGATCACCGACAATGATGAGACAGCCTACAGGGATGAGGTCAGAGACCTCTATACCAGGCGGTGTCAGAGGAAAAGCCCAAAATATTGTCAAAGACTTTAATCACCCAAGTGATAGACTGTTCTCTGCTACCGCACGGCAAGTGGCTGCGGAGTATCAAATCTTGGTCCAACTACCCCCAATCCATAAGACTGCTGAACAATTAATAAAATGGCTACCATTAAAATACAAAAAAAACTACCAAATACCCGGACTATTTGTATTGAACCCCCCCCCCCCCCCACCACTAATTTTTATGCAGCTGCTACTCGCTGTTTATTATCGATTCTCTATGGATAGTCACTGTACCCCTACCTACATGTACATATTACCTCAATTACCTCCACTATCTACATATTACCTCAATTCCCTCGACTAACCTGTACCCCCGCACATTGACTCTGTACCGGTATAGCCTTGTCATTGCTATCTTTTTGTTGCTCTTTTATTTTTTATTTAAATGTATTTAGTAAATATTTTTCTTAAAACTGCATTGTTGGTTAAGGGTTTATAAGTAAGCATTTCACAGTAAGGTCTACTACACCTGTAGTATTTTGCGAATGTGACAAATAACATTTGATTTGATTTGAATACCAAGCGTCATGTCTGGAGGAAACCTGGCACCATCCCTACGGTGAAGCATGGTGGTGGCAGCATCATGCTGTGGGGATGTTTTTCAGCCGCCAGGGACTGGGAGACTAGTCAGGATCGAGGGAAAGATGAACAGAGCAAAGTACAGAGAGATCCTTGATGAAAAACAGCTCCAGCGTGCTCAGCGCTCTCAGGACCTCAGAGTGGGGTGGACGTTCACCTTCCAACAGGACAACAACTTTAAGCACACAGCCAAGACAAGGCAGGAGTGGCTTCGGGATAAGTCTCTGAATGTCCTTGAGTGGCCCAGCCAGAGCCTGGACTTGAACTCGATCTAACATCTCTCTCGAGGCCTGAAAATAGCTGTTCAGCAATGCTCCCCATCCAACCTGACAGAGCTTGAGATGATCTGCAGAGAAGAATAGGAGAAACTTCCCAAATACAGGTGTGCCAAGCTGGTAGCGTCATACCCAAGAAGACTGGAGGCTTTAATAGCTGCCAAAGCTGCTTCAACAAAGTACTGAGTTGTTTTCCCATAAATGTTCTAAAATATAAAATGATACGTTTTTGCCTTGTCATTGTAGGTTATTGTGTGTAGATTGATGAGGAATTAAAAAAAATGGATATTTCAGAATAATGTTGTAACGTAACAAAATGTGGAAAAAGTTTAACGGTCTGAATACTTTCCGGATGCACAGGATGTTACTAAAAAGCCTCAACGAAAACCGGTTTTCCTCTGTGTTGACCTCGGCCTACTTACAGGAATCCTCTCAGGATCCCTCATCCTGGACCCATCTTCCTGACCCTGGACCCATCTTCCTCATCCTGGACCCATCTTCCTCATCCTGGACCCATCTTCCTCACCATGGACCCATCTTCCTCATCTTCCTGACCTTGGACCCATCTTCCTCATCCTGGACCCATCTTCCTCATCCTGGACCCATCTTCCTCACCATGGACCCATCTTCCTCATCTTCCTCACCCTGGACCCATCTTCCTCACCCTGGACCCATCTTCCTCACCCTGGACCCATCTTCCTCACCCTGGACCCATCTTCCTCACCCTGGACCCATCTTCCTCACCCTGGACCCATCTTCCTCACCCTGGACCCATCTTCCTCATCCTGGACCCATCTTCCTCACCCTGGACCCATCTTCCTCACCCTGGACCCATCTTCCTCACCCTGGACCCATCTTCCTCTACTACTCTCTACACTGCCTCAGCATACCTTTTTATCACTGCACACTTCTGATCTCCAACATCATGGGTGAACCTACAGTTTACACACAGATTTGTCTTCCGATATTACACATTCCTTTGTCCAATGTCCTTCTAAACACTTCTCAAATCTAGGAATCTCACTCCTACACACTGCTGCAACATGACTATAAGCTTGGCACCTAAAATACTGTAATGGGTTCGGGACAGAAGCTCTCACGGGATAACTGACGCATCCTAACTTGACTTTGTCGGGTAAAGACTGCATCAAAACTCAGCAGGACAGATAGTGTCTTCTCTGTTTCACCACTCTGTTGACCGGGTCTGTGTCACACCAAACGGTGAGCGTCACAGACACCAGGAATCATCCATTTCAGGTGACACTTAAAGGGGCAGTGCAGTTAAAAATATGCTTTTCCAGGTTTATGAGGTAGAAATAACACTCTGAAATTATGAAAATTATGATAATGCGCTTTTTGTGTAAGAGCTGTTCAGGATGGATGGATCTTTTGTCCTACATCATGACATCACAATGTAAAATGAAGAGTGGAGCTACCAGAGTGGAGCTACCAGAGTGGAGCTACTAGAGTGTAGCTACCAGAGTGGAGCTACCAGAGTGGAGCTACTAGAGTGGAGCTACCAGAGTGGAGCTACTAGAGTGGAGCTACTAGAGTGGAGCTACTAGAGTGGAGCTATTAAAGTGGAGCAATTAGAGGAGAGCTACTAGAGTGGAGCTATTAGAGTGGAGCTACTAGAGTGGAGCTATTAGAGTGGAGCTACCAGAGTGGCGCTACTAGAGTGGAGGTACCAGAGTGGAGCTACCAGAGTGGAGCTAGTAGAGTGGAGCTACCAGAGTGGAGCTATTAGAGTGGAGCTACTAGAGGGGAGCTACCATAGTGGAGCTATTAGAGTGGAGCTACTAGAGGGGAGCTATCAGAGTGGAGCTACTAGAGTGGAGCTATTAGAGTGGAGCTACTAGAGTGGAGCTACCAGAGTGGAGCTATTAGAGTGGAGCTACTAGAGGGGAGCTATCAGAGTGGAGCTACTAGAGTGGAGCTATTAGAGTGGAGCTACTAGAGTGGAGCTACCAGAGTGGAGCTATTAGAGTGGAGCTACTAGAGTGGAGCTACTAGAGTGGAGCTACCAGAGTGGAGCTATTAGAGTGGAGCTATTAGAGTGGAGCTACCAGAGTGGAGCTATTAGAGTGGAGCTACTAGAGTGGAGCATTTAGAGTGGAGCTACCAGGGTGGAGCTACTAGAGTGGAGCTACTACCATAAGATGTTATTTTTAACCATTTTAATAACCACTGGTTGTTGCTGATGGAAGAGATCATGTCACCCCCACAACATGCATCTTATGACCACTTGTTTTCCATCAATCCATGTTTTTCTGTTTTATTTGAACACCTCTGCTGACTCTGCTCTTAAACTTCATTCCACCATTAACTCAGAGGAAACCATCTCTCATCATTACCAGGGTAGGAGACAGGTGTTGTCTAGCAGAGTAAACCATCTCTCATCATTACCAGGGTAGGAGACAGGTGTTCTCTAGCAGAGGAAACCATCTCTCATCATTACCAGGGTAGGAGACAGGTGTTGTCTATCAGAGTAAACCA